>NW_024470726.1:473456-675956 GCF_017639515.1 Carcharodon carcharias
CACGAGTAGCCCCCCCCCCCCCCCCCCCCCCCCCCCCCCCCCCCCCCCCCCCCCCCCCCCCCCCCCCCCCCCCCCCCCCCCCCCCCCCCCCCCCCCCCCCCCCCCCCCCCCCCCCCCCCCCCCCCCCCCCCCCCCCCCCCCCCCCCCCCCCCCCCCCACCCCCCCCCCCCCCCCCCCCCCCCCCCCCCCCCCCCCCCCCCCCCCCCCCCCCCCCCCCCCCCCCCCCCCCCCCCCCCCCCCCCCCTTTTTGGCCCCCCCCCCCCCCCCCCCCCCCCCCCCCCCCCCCCCCCCCCCCCACCCCCCCCCCCCCCCCCCCCCCCCCCCCCCCCCCCCCCCCCCCCCCCCCCCCCCCCCCCCCCCCCCCCCCCCCCCCCCCCCCCCCCCCCCCCCCCCCCCCCCCCCCCCCCCCCCCCCCCCCCCCCCCCCCCCCCCCCCCCCCCCCCCCCCCCCCCCCCCCCCCCCCCCCCCCCCCCCCCCCCCCCCCCCCCCCCCCCCCCCCCCCCCCCCCCCCCCCCCCCCCCCCCCCCCCCCCCCCCCCCCCCCCCCCCCCCCCCCCCCCCCCCCCCCCCCCCCCCCCCCCCCCCCCCCCCCCCCCCCCCCCCCCCCCCCCCCCCCCCCCCCCCCCCCGCCAATCGGTAAGATCACGGCTGATCTGATGGTGGCCCCCAACTGGACTTTCCCTCCTACCCGCCACTCTTCTCCCCCCCCCCCCCCCCCCCCCCCCCCCCCCCCCCCCCCCCCCCCCCCCCCCCGATAACTTTGCCTCCCAAGGCGCTGGCGTAGCGGTATTGTCACTGGACTAGTATTCCAGAGACCCAGGGTAATGCTCTGGGGACCCCGGGTTCAAATACTGACACGGCAGGTGGTGAAATTTGATCACCGTGAAACCGTTGCCGATTGTCATTTTATTAAAAAAAAAACCCCATCTGTTTCACTGTAATGTCCTTTAGGGAAGGGAAATCTGCCTACATGCGACTCCAGGCCCACAGCCGTGTGGTCGACTCTTAAATGCCCCCTGCATAAGGGCAATTAGGGACGGGCAAGAAATGTTGGCCACCCAGTGATGTCCATATCTCATGAACGAATAACAAAAGAAAAACAAGAATCTTGTCTAATTCAGCCTTAAAATTAGTCAATGGCCTTGTCTCCACCACTCTCTGGGGGAAAAGAGCTCCATAGACTCATCACCGACTGAGAGAAAAAATTCCTCTTCATCCTCATCTCAAATGGGAGACCTCATATTTTTAAGCTGTGTCCCCTCGTTCTAGATTCTCCCACATCTCTGCATCTGCCCAGTCAAGTCCCCTCAGGATCTTATATATTTCAATAAGATCACCTCTCATTCTTCTAAACTCCCAACAGGCCCAACATGATCAACCATTCCTCATAGGATTGCCTCTTCATCCCAGGCATCAGTCAAGTGAACCTTCCCTGAATTGCTAATGCATTTATATATTTTCTTAAATGAGACCAAAACTGTACACTGTTCTATATGTGACCTCACCAAGGATCTGTACAACTGTGATGGAATACTCCCCACTTGCCTGGATGAGTGCAGCTCCCACAACACTCAAGAAGCTTGACGCCATCCAGGACAAAGCAGCCCACTTGATGGGCACCACATCCACAAACACTCACTCCCTCTACCATTGACGCACAGTGGCAGCAGTGTGTGCACCATCTACACAGTGCACTGCAGGAATTCACCAAGGCTCCTTCAACAGCACCTTCCAAACCCTGACCTCTACCACTTGGAAGGACAAGGGCAGCAGACACATGGGGAACACCACCACCTGGAAGTTCCCCTCCGAGCCACTCACCATCCTGACTTGTAAATATATCGGCCGTTCCTTCACAGTCACTGGGTCAAAGTCCTGGAACTCCCTAACGGCGCAGTGGGTGTACCTACGCCATAGAGACTGCAGTGGTTCAAGAACTTCTCAAGGGGCAACTAGGGATGGACAATAAATGCTGGCGCAGTCAGCGAAACCCACATCCAATGAATGAATAAAAAAACCCCTACTTTTATATTCCATTCCTCTTGCAATAAATGACAACATTCCTGCCTAATCACTCACTGTACCTGCATGCTAGCTTTTTGTGATTCATGTACCTGATTGACGTCAGGGGGGCGTCTAACACCCAGAGAAACATTTAAAGGACACTTAGAGCCTCTAAAAGGATGGATGGTGGGGTGGTTGCTGAAAGAGCAGTTCATTGTTTTCCCCGCCCCCAGAAACGCACCTCGCATCCCCGAGCACAAATCGGGGGTCTTCCAAGGAAGACGAAATGTGTGTCACGAAAGTATGATTCTGGACATAGGGCAAAAGGCCCAAGGGAGATCTGGGATGGTTGGTCACCCTCGTGGGCGTTCAGTGACCCAATTCTGGGCACCACACTTTACAGGAAAGCATGGAGCCTTTCAGGGAGGGGACAGAAAACGTTTATGGGACGGGTTCCAGAGACGAGGAACTTCAGTTACATGAATAGAGTGGGGAACCTGGGGTTATTCTTCCTGGGGAAGAGAGGTTGAGAGGAGGTTTGACTGAGCTAGTTTTTGCACACATGCTCTACCTCACCAGCACTGCTCTCGAATCTTCCACCGTCTCTAAATTATCAAACTGCTTCTGACGTCCAGTACAGGATGAGCAGAAACGTCCTCCGATTAAATATTGGGAAGACTGAAGCTATTGTTCTTGGTCGCTGCTCCAAATTCCAACCCAAGCTGCCAGCTCTGTCCCTCTCCCCAGCAACTGTCTGAGACTAAACCAGACTGTTCACAGCCTTAGTATCCTATCTGACCCCAAGATAAGCTTCTCACGACATATTCGTACAATCGCGAAGATCGCCTAGTTCCACCTCCGTAACTTCACCCCAGTATCAACTCATCTTGTGCAGACGCCCTCATTCATGCCTTTGTTACCTCCAGACTCGCCTATTCCAACACGCTTCTGGCTGGTCTCCCACATTCCATAAACATGATGTGCTCCAAAACCCTGCTGTCCATGTCCTAACTCTCACCAAGCCCCACTCATCTTTCACCCCTGTGAAAGATTAACCTCCTGCATCCCCTACACCCCTCCCTATCTCTGTAACCTCTTCCATCCCCTACAACCCTCCCTATCTCTGTAACCTCCTCCAGCCCCTACACCCCTCCCTATCTCTGTAACCTCCTCCAGCCCCTATACCCCTCCCTATCTCTGTAACCTCCCCCAGCCCCTACACCCCTCCCTATCTCTGTAACCTCTTCCATCCCCTACAACCCTCCCTATCTCTGTAACCTCCTCCAGCCCCTACACCCCTCCCTATCTCTGTAACCTCCTCCAGCCCCTACACCCCTCCCTATCTCTGTAACCTCCTCCAGCCCCTACACCCCTCCCTATCTCTGTAACCTCCTCCAGCCCCTACACCCCTCCCTATCTCTGTAACCTCCTCCAGCCCCTACACCCCTCCCTATCTCTGTAACCTCCTCCAGCCCTTACACCCCTCCCTATCTCTGTAACCTCCTCCAGCCCCTACACCCCTCCCTATCTCTGTAACCTCCTCCAGCCCCTACACCCCTCCCTATCTCTGTAAACTCCTCCAGCCCCTGCACCCCTCCCTATCTCTGTAACCTCCTCCAGCCCCTACACCCCTCCCTATCTCTGTAAACTCCTCCAGCCCCTACACCCCTCCCTATCTTTGTAACCTCCTCCAGCCCCTACACCCCTCCCTATCTCTGTAACCTCTTCCATCCCCTACAACCCTCCCTATCTCTGTAACCTCCTCCAGCCGACACACCTCTCCCTATCTCTGTAACCTCCTCCAGTCCCTACACCTCTCCCTATCTCTGTAACCTCCTCCAGTCCATACACCTCTCCCTATCTCTGTAAACTTCTCCAGCCCCTACACCTCTCCCTATCTCTGTAACCTCCTCCATCCCCTACAACCCTCCATATCTCTCTGGCCTCCTCCATCCCCTAAACCCCTCCCTATCTCTGTAACCTCCTCCAGCCCCTACACCTCTCCCTATCTCTGTAACCTCCTCCACCCCTCCCTATCTCTGTAAACTCCTCCACCCCTCCCTATCTCTGTAAACTCCTCCACCCCTCCCTATCTCTGTAACCCCCTCCAGCCCCCACATCTCTCCCTATCTCTGTAACTTCCTCCAGCCCCTACACCCCTCCCTATCTCTGTAACCTCCTCCAGCCCCTACACCCCTCCCTATCTCTGTAACCTCCTCCATCTCCTAAACCCCTCCCTATCTCTGTAACCTCCTCCAGCCCCTACACCTCTCCCTCTCTCTGTAACCTCCTCCAGCCCCTCCACCCCTCCCTATCTATGTAACCTCCAGCCCCTACAACCCTCCATATCTCTGTAACCTCCTCCAGCCCCTACACCCTTCCCAATCTCTGTAACCTCCTCCAGCCCCTACACCCCTTCCTATCTCTGTAGCCTCCTCCAGCCCCTACACCCCTCCCTATCTCTGTAACCTCCTCCAGTCCCTACACCCCTCCCTATCTCTGTAGCCTCCTCCAGCCCCTACACCCCTCCCTATCTCTGTAGCCTCCTCCAGCCCCTACACCCCTCCCTATCTCTGTAACCTCCTCCAGTCCCTACACCCCTCCCTATCTCTGTAGCCTCCTCCAGCCCCTGCACCCCTCCCTATCTCTGTAACCTCCTCCAGCCCCTACACCCCTCCCTATCTCTGTAACCTCCTCCAGCCCCTACACCCCTCCCTATCTCTGTAGCCTTCTCCAGCCCCTACACACCTCCCTATCTCTGTAACCTCCTCCAGCCCCTACACCCCTCCCTATCTCTGTAACCTCCTCCAGCCCCTACACCCCTCCCTATCTCTGTAACCTCCTCCAGCCCCTACACCCCTCCCTATCTCTGTAACCTCCTCCAGCCCCTACACCCCTCCCTATCTCTGTAACCTCCTACAGCCCCTACACCCCTCCCTATCTCTGTAACCTCCTCCAGCCCCCTACACCCCTCCCTATCTCTGTAACCTCCTCCAGCCCCTACACCCCTCCCTATCTCTGTAACCTCCTCCAGCCCCTACACCCCTCCCTATCTCTGTAACCTCCTACAGCCCCTACACCCCTCCTTATCTCTGTAACCTCCTCCAGCCCCCTACACCCCTCCCTATCTCTGTAACCTCCTCCAGCCCCTACACCCCTCCCTATCTCTGTAACCTCCTCCAGCCCCTACACCCCTCCCTATCTCTGTAACCTCCTGCAGCCCCTACTCCCCTCCCTATCTCTGTAACCTCCTCCAGCCCCTACTCCCCTCCCTATCTCTGTAACCTCCTCTAGCCCCTACAACCTCTTCCTATCTATAACCTGGAATGGGTGGGTTGTCTTATGAGGAAAGGCTGGACAGGCTGGGCTTGTATCCGCTGGAGTTTAGAAGAGTGAGAGGCGACTTGATTGAAACCTATAAGATCGTGAGGGGTCTTGACAGGGAGGATGTGGAGAGGATGTTTCCTCTTGTGGGAAAATCTAGAACTAGGGGGTCACTGTTTAAAAATAAGGGGTCGCCCATTTAAAATGGAGACAAGGTGAAATGTTTCTCTCAGAGGGTGGTGAGTCTTTGGAACTCTCTTCCTGAAAAGGCAGTGGAAGCAGAGTCTTTGAATGTCTTTAAGGTGGAGAGGGGTTGATCCTTGATAAGCAACGGGGAGGTAGGTTAGCGGGATGCAGATTTGAGGTTACTGTCAGATCATGAATGGCAGAGCAGGCTCGAGGGGCTGAATGGCCTCCTGCTCCTTGTTTGTATGCTCAAATTCACGGTAGGTCATACGGGAGGGAATATGGAAAGCACTCTTCAACACAAGGGGGTAGTGGAAAACTCAAAATCTCTCTCCCCACCCCCCCCCCCCAAAGACCGGAGGATAACTGAAGCTTTCAAAGCTGAAATCGATCGATTTTTTTAGGGTAAGAGTAACAAGGAGTATGGATCAAAGTTGAATAGCTGGAGTTGAGATACAGATCAGCCATGATCTTATTAAGTGGCAGAGAAGATCCAAGGGGCTGACTGACCATCTGGTTCCTGTGTTCCAGAGTGATAAGGATTGCGTAAAAAACATATTATGTTTTGTTAGTTATAGAATAATAAATATTTTCTGTGATCATAGTACTAATTCCTTTTGGGCAGCTCACACTGGGATCGCTGGCAATGGGTTGGTATTCCCAGAGGACTGATCCCACAGAGCAACTTGGCTGAATCAATCATTCGCCATATGGCTGAAAAAAGGAGACAGGCTGTCGAAGCTTTTCACCCTGCACTCATCAGGACAGATGCACAAGAATACCAATTGTAAAGGGAACAACAATCTATACTGCATGAGAAGAGAGTGCTGATTGGCTGGCTAGTGGACTCTGATTGGTACAGGCGTTGCCATAGAGAATGTACAAGGGACAGTTAACTGCCACTCTTTTTAAATTCAAAACCAGGCAGGTTGACCCTGATTGGTCAAGGCATTGTCCTGGGGAATGAACCAGGGAATGGCTGTCCCCTATGCTTGGGATTGGTTGAAAACGAAGCAATGCGTGGACATGCTCCTGTCTGTGTGTAAATATATGTAGCTTCTAGCACATGTAAGTGAGTCATGTATTCAGTGGAAACTTTGAGACATATGAATCCCACAGCACAAAGAGAGGCCATTCAGCCCATTTTGCCTGTGCCGGCCCTTTGAAAGAGCTGTTCCTTTATTGCAACTTTCCCCTACTCTTCCCCCATCACTAAAACATTTTCCCAGTTAGGCAACCAAAGCACTCAAAAATATTTACCCAGTCCCATTTTCAATCACCTGGTCGAAGGATGGACAGGATTGGCAGATAAATGTTCCAGGATTTAGATGTTTCGGGCAGGACAGAGAGGGATGTAGAAGAGGTGGGGGAGTTGCACTGCTGGTTAAGCGGAATATCACAACTGTGCAACAGGAGTTCACCTCGTTGGGCTCATGCAGCGAGGCAATATGGGTAGAGATCCGGAATAGGAAGGGTGCAGTCACAATGTTGGGGGTTTACTATAGGCCTCCCAATTGCCGGCGGGAGATTGAGGAACAGTTATGTAGGCAGATTTTGGAAAGATGTAAAAGCAATAGGGTTGTTGTGGTGGGTGATTTTAACTTTCCCTATATTGACTGGGAATCACTTAGTGCTAGGGGTTTGGATGGTGCAGAATTTGTAAGGTGCATCCAGGAGGGCTTCCTGAGACAATATGCAGATAGTCCAACTAGGGAAAGGGCAATACTGGACCTGATATTAGGGAATGAACCCAGCCAGGTGGTCGAAGTTTCAGTAGGGGAGCATTTCGGGAAAAGTGACCATAATTCAGTAAGTTTCAAGGTACTGGTGGATAAGGATAACAGGAGTCCTCGGGTTAAGGTGCTTAACTGGGGAAGGCTAATTATAACAATATTAGGCAGGAGTTGAGGAATCTAGACTGGAGGCGGATGTTTGAGGGCAAATCAACAACTGACATGTGGGGGGCTTTCAAACGTCAGTTGATAAGAATTCAGAACCGGCATGTTCCTGCTAGGATGAAGGATAAGTATGGCAAGTTTCAGGAACCTTGGATAACGAAGGATATTGTGAGATTAGTCAAAAAGAAAAGGGAAGTATTCATAAGGGCTAGAAGGCTGGGAACATATGAAGCCCGTGGAGAATATAAAGAAAGTAGGAAGAAACTTAAGCAAGGAGTCAGGAGGGCTAAAAGGGGTCATGAGAAGTCACTGGCAACCAGGATTAAGGAAAATCCCAAGGCCTTTTATACATATGTAAAGGGTAGGCCCACTCAGGGACAGAAGTGGGAATCTGTGTGTGGAGCCAGAAGAAATGGGAGAGATACTAAATGAATATTTCTCATCAGTATTCACCAAAGAGAAGGACTAAGCGGTCGATTTGTCTAGGGAAGAGTGTGTAGATAGCCTGGATCATGTTGAGATTAAAAAAGAGGTGTTAGGCGTCTTAAAGAATATTAAGGTGGATAAGTCCCCAGGGCCAGATGGGATCTACCCCAGAGTACTGAGGGAGACAAGGGAGGAGATTGCTGGGACCTTGACAGAAATCTTTGTATCCTCACTGACTACGGGTGAGGTCCCAGAGGACTGGAGAATGGCCAATGTTGTTCCATTGTTTAAGAAGGGTAGCAGGGATAATCCAGGAAATTACAGGCCGGTGAGCCTTACGTCAGTGGTAGGGAAATTATTGGAGAAGATTCTTCGTGACAGGATTTACTACCATTTGGAAGCAAATGGGCGTATTAGTGAGAGGCAGCATGGTTTTGTGAAGGGGAGGTCGTGTCTCACTAACTTGATCGAGTTTTTCGAGGAAGTGACAAAGATGATCGATGGTGGAAGGGCAGTGGATGTTATATACATGGATTTCAGTAAGGCCTTTGACAAGGTCCCTCATGGCAGACTGGTACAGAAGGTAAAGTCGCATGGGATCAGAGGTGAGCTGGCAATATAGATACAGAATTGGCTTGGTCATAGAAGACAGAGGTTAGCAGTGGAAGGGTGCTTTTCTGAATGGAGAGCTGTGACTAGTGGTGTTCCGCAGGGATCAGTGCTGGGACCTTTGCTGTTTGTGATATACATAAATGATTTGGAGGAAAATGTAACTGGGCTAATTAGTAAGTTTGCAGACGACACTAAGGTTGGAGGATTTGCAAATAGTGAAGAGGATTGTCAAAGGATACAACGGGATATAGATCAGTTGGAGACTTGGGCGGGGAAATGGCAGATGGAGTTTAGAACAAAGAAAAGTACAGCACAGGAAACAGGCCCTTCAGCCCTGCAAGCCTGCGCCAATCGTATTGCCCATCAACTAAAACATTTTGCACTTCTGGGGTCCGTAACCCTCCAGTCCCATCCTATTCATGTATTTGTCAAGCTGCCTCTTAAACCCCACTATCGTACCTGCTTCCACCACCTCCTCTGGCAGCGAATTCCAGACACTCACTACCCTCTGCGTAAAAAACTTGCCCCGCACATCTCCTCAATAGTTTTCTCCTCTCACCTTAAATCTATGTCCCTTAGTAATTGACTCTTCCACCCTGGGAAAAAGCTTCTGACAATCTACTCTGTCCATGCCACTCATAATTTTGTAAACTTTTATCAGGTCGCCCCTCAATCTCCGTTGCTCTAGTGAAAACAATCCAAGTTTCACCAACCTCTCCTCATAGCTAATAACCTCCAGACCAGGCAGCATCCTGGTAAACCTCCTCTGCACCCTCTCCAACGCCTCCATATCCTTCTGGTAATGTGGCGACCAGAATTGCACGCAATATTCCAAGTGTGGCCTAACCAAGGTTCTATACAGCTGCAGCATGACTTCCCAGCTTTTATACTCAATACCCCTGCCGATGAAGGCAAGCATGCCATATGCCTTCCTGACTACCTTATCCACCTGCGTTGCCACTTTCAGTGACCTGTGGACCTGTACACCCAGATCCCTCTGCCCGTCGATGCACTTAAGGATTCTGCCATTTACTGTATAATTCCTGCCTGTATTAGACCTTCCAAAATGCATTACCTCACATTTGTCTGGATTAAACTCCATCTGCCATTTCTCCGCCCAAGTCTCCAACCGATCTATATCCTGTTGTATCCTTTGACAATCCTCTTCACTATCTGCAACTCCTCCAACCTTAGTGTCGTCTGCAAACTTACTAATTAGCCTGGTTACATTTTCCTCCAGACGAATGCGAGGTAATGCATTTTGGAAGGTCAACACCATCCAGGACAAAGCAGCCCACTTGATCAGCACCCCATCCACATCCACTCCCTCCACCACCAACGCACAGTAGCAGCAGTGTGTGTACCATCTACAAGATGCATTGCAGGAATTCACTAAGGCTCCTTCGACAGCACCTTTGAAACCCATCACCTCTACCATCTAGAAGGACAAGGGCAGCAGACACATGGGGAACACCACCGCCTGGAAGTTCCCCTCCCAGCCACTCACCATCCTGACTTGGAAATATATCGGCCGTTTCTTCACTGTCGCTGGGTCAAAATCCTGGAACTCCCTCCCTAACAGCACGGTGGGTGTACCTACACCACAGGGACTGCAGCGGTTCAAGAAGGCAGCTCACCCACCACCTTCTCAAGGGGCAATTAGGGATGGGAAATAAATGCTGGGCCCAGCTGGCGATGCCCACATCACGTAAATGAATTTTTGAAAATGCAGCAACCGCGATGGGGGAATATTCCAAGTTTAAACCTGGGTCTGAACTCTCACCTTGTTTGGGGTGGTGGAGTGGCTCCAATTGGCCTCAAACCAGGGCAAGGAGTGTAAAAATTAGCTCGGGCTCCCCACTTCTGACTGCTCCCCTCCCCACACCTCCCCACCCCCCCCAAAAGAACCAGAGGTCACATCAAATTTTCGAAGCAGAGATTGATGAGGTTTGTGCCAGGTAAGGGCATTAAGGGCTATGGAACCCAGGCAGGTTAATAGACTATTTGTTTTATTCCTTCGCAAGATGTGGGCCTCACTGGCTAGGCCAGAATTTGTTACCCCCATCCCTAATTGCCCCCTTGAGAAGGTGGTGGGTGAGCTGCCTTTTTGAACCGCTGCGGTCCCTGTGGTGTAGGTACACCCACCGTGCTGTTAGGGAGTTCCAGGATTTGGACCCAGCGACAGTGAAGAAACGGCCGATATATTTCCAAGTCGGGGTGGTGAGCGGCTCGGAGGGGAACTTCCAGGTGGTGGGTGTTCCCCATGTGTCTGCTGCCCTTGTCCTTCTAGATGGTAGAGGTCATGGGTTTGGAAGGTGCTGTCGAAGGAGCCTTGGTGAGTTGCTGCAGTGCATCTTGTAGATGGTGCACGGGTAAGATACGGATCTGCCATAATCTAACTGAATAGCTGAACAGGCTTGAGGGGGGAGGTGGGTGGGGCGAATGGTTTTATTTGTAACCCTGAATAACAACTGAATTTGACTGCACCGGCCACAGCTGACTAGCCAGCCTCGACTGTGGGCAGGAGTCGAATTCCCCACCCCCCCCCACCAAAACACCAATAAAAACTCCTGGACTTTTGTCGTTAAATCAGATTTATTTGGAGTCACCACAAAATTGCCGAAGTAACTTAGGCGACATGTTTCCTTTAACTTCACGGTTTAAATTTATTGGTTAGCCCAAGCAAAGTATCTGCAAGTAGACACACAGCCAAGGGATGTCAACTCTGTACGCTAAAGTCAGTGTCTCCAGATATCTGTGGGTTTTACATGTTAGAAGTTCAATAAAGAGGTAGAGAGCCAGGAACAATTCTTTACCGCTGCCATATGGTTGGGGTGGGAGGTGGGGTGTGGGGTGGGGGTGGTTGTGGGGTAGGGGGCTTGGCATCGGGGTTGTTTTGGGGCCCGCACTGCATGGGTTGTCGGGGAACGCAAAGGCTTAAGAAGGAACCTGTCGCTATGTGGCGCGCCACCACCACCACCCGGCGGGCAATGCCAGGGCGAGTCCCGCAGGCCCTCCAACGCGCTGTCTCCGTGCCTGCTGGTGTCTTCGCGCCCATAATCATCGCCTGTCAGGCTGATGGCAGGGGTGAAATTGAACCAGTCACTCGCCACCCGCAGCGCGGTACGAGCACCTGCAGCGCGGTACGAGGTTAATCCCCGGCTGAGTTTATTTAAGGATGGGGGTGGGGGGGGGTGGGGAGGTACATAAGACCCTTTGGAAAACCCCTGGGGGGGGGAATCTCTCGAATGACCCTTGGCAAATTTGTGTGGCTGGCCATGGCGGGAATACCACTCGCATGGGCAATAATTCCACCCACCCCCCCTTCCTCAGAAGGTGGCCCTTGGATTACTCTCAATTGCCAAGGAATCCCCAGGAGGGGCGAGAGAGAGAGAGAGAGAGAGAGAGAGAGACAGACCATTCCAAAATAACGTGGGGGCCCACGTTGTGGGGCTGTCTATTGTTGCGCACCCACCTCCCCGACCGGAACTCGACCCCACAAGAGATCGGCCACAGCCTCTGACGCACAAGGCAAAGGGTGTGCTTTGCTAAGAAGTCACCCGAGTTAAGTTGGAGCGCTTGCATTTTGCAAATTCTCTACCACACCTTAATTGAGATGCACAGCATTGTGAGGGGCCTGGATAGAGTAGAGAGGGAAGAGCCATTTCCCCTAGCGGAGGGGTCAATTACCATCGGGGGGAGGGTGGGGGGCACAGATTTAAGGTGGTTAGTAGGAGTAGGGGGACATGAGGAAAAACTTTTTTACTCAGAGGGTGGTGGGCGTCTGGAATTCACTGCCCAGTTTGGTGGTGGAGGCAGAAACTCTCAACTTACTCGACCTGGATCTGCACCTGAAACGCTGTAACCGGCGAGGCTACGGACCAGGTGCTGGAAGGCGGGATTAGAATGGACGGCTAGTCTACAGCCGTCGCAGGCACGATGGGCTGAATGGCCTCCTTCTGTGCCAAAGCTTTTCTATGCGTTACTTTGCCGCAGGTCTTTCCCTCTCAAATCCCAAAGGATATGGATCAGGCTTGAAAGCGTCTTTCTTAAATACCATCGTAATGGGCGCGGGGCGAGTTTGAGGAGAGTCGGAGAGAAGCTCAGGTAAAGATAACCAGGAGGGTGCTGTGTTAGGGCTGGCAGCAGCCTTGTGTTTCAGAGATTGGAGGGAAGCGGAAAGGGAGGATTGAGGGAAGCGGGGAGTTCCATAGCTCTGGGAAAGAGTGAGGTCGAGCAGCCACTGAGAACCTTGATGGCAACCTGGGGAGGGGGAAGAGAGTTAACTGTCGGCTCTTGCATATGTCCGAATGGCGCAGTCCTGGCTCTTATAGGGGAGAAGGTAAAATGCAGATCGCAAAGGTTGAGAGGGTGTCTGAAGGCGGGTGGATAGGTGACAGAAAGAGAAACAGGAAAGGCTTACAGAAATCTAAATTAAGATGAAAGGAAGGGTAGGCTTGATGAGAAAGGACCATCCTACGGAGAGGCAGGAGTACCCGGAGTTACAAACAAAATATCCCATCACGGTTTTCATAGCTGAGTCCGGGTAATCTGAGACAAAAGGATGGTGGAAGCTGTCTGAGTGGTGACTTGCAAAAGGGAATTGGATAAATCTGCAGGGCTGTGAGGAAAGGGGGGAAGTAGGGACTAATTGGTTAGCTCTTTCAAAGAGCTTGCAACAGGCACAATGGGCCGAATGGCCTTCCCCCATGCTGTATGTATGGTTCCGCCTGAATTGCTACTGGCTATAAATCTATGTAACATTTACAGATCGAGTGCTCGACAGCAAGCAGTGCTGAATCCAGCATTTTGTAGTTCCACTGCCACCAACCCTGTAACTCTTTCGAGTCAAAATAAATAGGCTGAATTAACAACTGAAGGGACAAATTAAAGGGCAGCCCCTTAAAGGGAAACTGCAAAAAACTTACAAACATCAAACCAAAATGTGATTAAGAGGATCGATAAAGCACCCCACGGTGATGGGGGGAGGGGGAGGAGGCTGGTGTAGAGCAGAAACACCAGCAGGGGAGCAGAGGGGCCGAACAGCCTGCTTCTGTTCTCTACGTCATATTTGATACTCTTGAACAACAGAATCCTGCCAATCACTTGAATGCAAGGCTGAGCGCCAACTCCTCACGCACAAATGCTGGGACTCTTGTCCTCCCTTATGCAGTCTATAAGCTTTTACGCTCCAACGTTAAGCATCAGCGAGCTGCTTCTTTCTGCCGTTGCCTCTCTCTTCACTTATTCGGCTGGCATTCTGTATTCAGACTTGGCATTCCATGCTCCCCAGTCCCCGGAAACCCCGTCGCCTGATAAGTCAAACTTTTAAAAACGAACAAAAGGCATCAAATAAATACACGAGACATTAAAAACGTTACATAAATAATTCACATTAATCAGGGTTTAAAACAATCACTTTATGACTCATGAAACCTGGCCAAGCCTGTTAATTCATGTGGCGCTGGGGTTGGCACTCGCCTCTTAAAGAGGTATCGACCTTTCGTCGGCTTTGCAATTTTAACGCCGCCGACCGCAGCCGCTCTTGTTCATTTGGGGAAATATCAAGGTAGTGAGGCACATGGTGGCCGCCAGTGCCGCAGGGAGGCGGGGAGGGAAGTAGTCACCTCACCGCGAGCTGCGAGTGCCATACCCTTCCCCCGGGCGTTTTAGGAGCACCCTGCTCCGGCAGCTAAAGCAACAGGGGACCTCCCCGAAAAGGTCGACAATAACGTCCTTCGGTCGCTCCGGTCGTCTTTCAAGGGACGGGCGCGGCACTGCCTCAAAAGGGCGTGGTGCCACCGGGATGGACCCTTCACCTGCAGCAGAGGGCGACACTGAGGCACCACATTGAGAAGCGTCGGCTGCACCTGGTACCTGAACTTAGCCTCAATTTTGTTTTGGGTGGGTGGGGGGGGGGGGGGGGGGCGATGGGGAAGAAAACACACAGACTGAGAGGGGGAACGAGAAGCTCACACGGTGGTTGACGCCCCGTTCAAGCTGGTTGCACTGGCTGCCGGGGCGTGGAGGGTGGCGGTCGGGTGGTGTGGGGGAGTGGGAGGGGCAGTCGAGTTAATAACTCCCCCCCCCGCCCCCGGTGTGGCAAATCGCTTTGGGCTGGGTGCTTAGCTCCCTTGGAAGAGCTGCACCGGAGTGAGCGCTGCTCCCTTGGACTGCAACTGGGTCTTTGTAGCCGTGAAGAGAAGGAGATGGGGTTACCCCCCACCCTCCCCCTCGTCCTGGGATTTACCGTCAAAGCTGCCAATGAGCTCATGGTTTTAACATGGAGGAGGTAATTGGCAGCCCCGGCAGACGACTGTGTAAACCGATCGACCATGCGGAAGGAAAAACCAGTTCAGACTATTCAAATCCCGGTAGAAATCAGTCATACTGGCGCCTGTAACACTGGGGTTCCATTTTAAGCTCTACAAGACCAGTTTGGACGCGTTTTACTGGACCCCCCTTCATTTGCAAGTTGTACTGGCTTTTCCTTCTTGCTCCCGAATGTTAATGCTCCAAGCGACCCATCCCTCTTCCTGTCGCTTTTCTGGGATCCCTCCCATCTAATCGATTAAGGGGTGATCGAATCGAGGGGTTCGAGAAGATTAAAGGATTCGATCGGGTCAATAGAGAGAAACTGTTTCCTCTGGTGGTTGGTGGGGGGGAGGGAGAGAGTCCAGAACAAGGTGAGGGGCAGAACCTTAAAATGGGAGCCAGGCCGTTCAGGGGTGATGTCAGGAAGCACCTCCTCATGCACACACAGGGGCCCTCAAAAAGCTGCTGAGGCTGGGGTTGGGGTTGGGGGGAGGGGTCAATAGGAAATATCAAAACTGAGATTGATAGATTTCTGTCGGGGAAGGGTTTTAAGGGTTACAGAACCAAGGCAGGGTAGATGGGAGTTAAGATACAGGATCAGCCATGGTGCCACTGAAATGGTGTGACAGGCTTGACGGGCTGAATGGCCTCAGCCTGTCCCTTATGCTTTTGGCGATGGAGCAATAGGCAAAATAATCGGGGGTGGGGAGAGGAGGAGGATATTTTTTATATATACATGTATAAACACGGTGAGTTGCTACGCAGTGCTTCGGGGCAAAGGGCGGGCGCGGTGGAAATGATGGGATCGGTCTTTCAAAGAGCCAGCACAGGGACGACGGGCTGAATGGCCTCCTCTTGCACCGTATCATTCTCATAGGCAGCTGAAGAATGAACAGTGATCATGCGTTGCAAGGAGAGGGTTAATTGGAGCCCTGCACAACCTTTGCAATTCAAACACTCTCCCTGCCAAGTATATTTTGGAGGTGGTGGGGGTGGGGGAGGGAGATTAAACAAAATAGGGGTCAAGCGAGCGAATATTTTGATAAACACAGTAAAATTTATGAGTCATGAACAACATGTTATCAGCTAGTTGAAGGCGTTAGCGAACTCAGAGCAGCTCCAACTCCAATCCATTGAAACTTGCGATGGGAGATCTCCAGAAGTTGAAGGCGTTGTACTCAGCGAGGGTTCCGTCCTCCTCCTCCCTCGACAGGGTCTGCGCTGCGTAAGGCTTGCCTGCTGAGGCCTGGCCTCCCGAGCCGGACTTTGGGACTGTCAGCCCCAGCACTTCGATCTCGGCGGGGTCGATCATGGGGATGGGCGTCCTCCAGAAGAGGAAGGAGTCGAACTGGCTGTTCAGGAGGTCCAGCATCTTCAAAACTGAGGGGGGGCGGGGGGGGAGAGAGAGATAAAAAAAGGAAGGGGGTGGGGAGGGGTGGAAGTTTTCAATCAATTAAACAACAACCTTACAGATCCGGTATCATTGGGGGAAATGCAAAGGGGCACATGGGGAACAGTACATCCAACAACACTCAGGAAACTTGACACTGTCCAGGACAAAGCAGCCCCGCTTGATTGGCACCCCATCCACAAACGCTCACTCCCTCCACCACCGACGCACAGTAGCAGCAGTGTGTGTACCATCTACAAGATGCACTGCAGCAACTCACCAAGGCTCCTTCGACAGCACCTTCCAAACCCACGACCTCTACCATCTGGAAGGACAAGGGCAGCAGACACAGGGGGAGCACCACCACCTGGAAGTTCCCCTCCGAGCCACTCACCATCCTGACTTGGAAATATATCAGCCGTTCCTTCGCTGTCGCTGGGTCAAAATCCCGGAACTCCCTCCCTAACAGCACGGTGGGTGTACCTACACCACAGGGACTGCAGCGGCTCAAGAAGGCGGCTCACCCACCACTTTCTCAAAGGGCAATTAGGGATGGGCAATAAATACTGGTCTAGCCAGCAATGCCCACATCCCATAAATGAATTTTTAACAATCACAACAAAAGACTTGCATTAATATAGCATTCTATCATAGCAACAACTTAATTTATATGTCAGACAGTTCTGGGCTCAAGCCCCACTATAATCAGATCAGCCATGATCTTATTGAGTGGCAGGGCAGGCTCGAGGGGCCAAGTGGCCTACTCCTGCTCCTCATTCGCATTGAAGCTGAAGTAAAGCAGTACTGAGGGTGCACTGCACTGTCAGCAGTGCCGTCTTCAGGGCGAGATGTTAAACCGAAGTCCCACCTGCTCTCTCAGACGGGCGTGAAAGATCCCCCAGCCCACTATTGGAAGATTAGCAGGGGGTAGGGGGGAGCAGAGAGCTCTCCCCAGTGTCCTGGGACCAATATTTACCCCTTTGAAAATGTCAGATAATCTGGGTCATTATCATGTTGCTGTTCGTGGGATCTTTTGTGCACAAATTGGCTGCCACAATTCCTCCCCTACAGCAGTGACTGCCCTCCAAAAATACTTTGTTGGCTGTGAAATGCTTTGGGATGTCCTGGGGTTGCAGACAGTGCTATAAAAATGCATGACTTTCTCAGTATATCTCAGATGACATTCCCAAAGCACCAGGCGTAATGCCCTGTGACGTTGGCATGTGCACAGCAGGATCCCATGCAAAAGCAAACCAGGTGAATGACCAGCTCACCCATTCTTGGTGGTGCTCATTGTGTTGTGGGGAGTGGGGGGCGTGTGTGTGTGTGGGGTGGTGGGAATGTTGACCAGGGACACCAGGAGAGCTAACCCCTGCTCTCCCACTGGGGGCCTTCAGCAACCAGCACATTGTGCCAAGACGAGCCTCACAGCAGGGAGGGGTGCTGAGATGTAGCGTCTCATAGGAGGCACCAGTGACAATGCAGCACCTCTGCTGTAGTGTCAATGAGGGAGTTACTTCTTTAATTCTTGCACGGGACGAGGGCATCACTGGCAAAGCCAGCATTTGTTGCTCATCCCAATGAACTGAGTGGTCTCGCTCAGCCATATCAGGGGGGCAGATAAGAGTCAACCACGTGGCTGTGGGTCTGGAGTCACGTGTAGGGCCAGACCGGGTAAGGATGGCAGATTTCCCTCCCCTAAAGGGACTTTAGTGAACCAGATGGGGATATGATTTTTAAACATCAATCAGTGATGATTGGCTTGGTCACCAATGGGGAGGTAATGGTGTAGTGGTGTTGTGGCTGGACTAGTGATCCAGGTAATGCTCTGGGGACCTGGGTTTGAAGCCTGCCAAGGCAGATGGTGGAACCTGAATTAAATTCAATAAAATCCGGAATTAAAAGTCTAATGATGACTATGAACCCACTGTCGATTATTGTAAAAACCCATCTGGGTCACTAATGCCCCTTTAGGGAAGGAAATCTGCTGTCCTTACCTGGTCTGGCCTACATGTGACTCCAGACCCCACAGCCATGTGGTTGACTCTTAAATGCAAGGGTAATAAATGCTGGCCTAGCCCATGTCCCACGCTAAGAGTCTGTTGACACTCCAAATTTTCCTATCCCACTCACAACCTTTCCAAATTTTATGAATTCAATTTAAATTCCGCCAGCTTTTTATTCATTTACAGGATGTGGGCGTCGCTGGGCTGGGCCCAGCATGTATTGCCCATCCCTAATTACTCCCTTGAGAAGGTGGTGGGTGAGCCGCCTTCTTGAGCCGCTGCGGTCCCTGTGGTGTAGGTACACCCACCGTGCTGTTAGGGAGGGAGTTCCGGGATTTTGACCCAGCGACGGTGAAGGAACGGCCGGTATATTTCCAAGTCGGGATGGTGAGGGGCTCGGAGGGGAACTTGCAGGTGGTGGTATTGCCCATGCGTCTGCTGCCCCTTGTCCTTCAGCTGCCGTGGTGGGGTTTGAACCCATGTCCCCAGAGCATTAGTCTGGGCCTCTGGATTACTAGTCCAGTGACATCACCACTACGCCACCATCTCCCCATGGTGTGCTCACCTCAGGTGTCACAGGCTGGCCTGGAGCCTGTGGCCTTTCAACCCCTGAGGCCAGAAAATGACCAGCAGCTGTAGAATCATCGACTTTGCCTTGTCCACGGCCAGAGAGGGAGTTGTTGACATTCGTTGCTGACGGACACTCCCATATTTTTCAGGTTTTTTTTGTTTTTTTAAATCGTTTTCCTCTGCACAGTTCCCACCTTGGGAATTGTACAGGAAGAATTGTAGCGGAGCACAATTCCTTTGATAAGGAATTATTTATTTCCTAGGGAAGCCAGGAACAATGCTTATTGTGTCAAGAGGCCACATTCCAGCCAAAGCCATTAGACAGGGTCCATTCGGCTGCGGGTGGGCGGAGGAGAGGGAAGGGGGTGGGGGAAGACAATTTAACAGCATCAGGCCAAGAGTGCCTCATCGATGTGTCCACTGTGACCATCTGTGAAATACAAACAGACAAATTAGGAGCAGGAGGAGGCCATTCGGCCCCTCGAGCCTGCTCCGCCATTCAATAAGATCACGGCTGATCTGAGTGTAACGTCAGCTCCACATTCCTGCCTACTCCCCGATAACCTCTCACCCCCTTGCTTATCCAGAATCTATCTCGCTCTGCCTTAGAAATATTCAAAGACTCTGCTTCCACTGCCTTTTCAGGAAGAGAGTTCCAAAGACTCACCACCCTCTGAGAGAAAAAATTTCTCATCTCAGTTTTAAATGGGTGACCACTTATTTTTAAACAGTGACCCCCCTAGTTCTAGATTCTCCCACAAAAGGAAACACCCTCTCCACATCCACCCTGTCAAGACCCCTCAGGATCTTAAATGTTTCAATCAAGTCACCTCTTACTCTTGTACGTTGAAAAAAAACAGGCCATTCGGCCCTTCTGCTCTATGCTGGTGTTTATGCTCCACACGAGGCTCCTCCCACCCTCTCTTCATCTCCCCCCATCAACGTATCCTTTTATTCTTTTCTCCCACGTGTGTTTATCCTGCTCCCCCCCCCCCACCTCGATCCTTCTCTGTGATTCACCTCGACCACTCCCTGTGGGAGCGAGTCCCACATTCTCCCCACTCCGCGTGGGAGCGAGTCCCACATTCTCCCCGCTCCCCGTGGAAGCGAGTCCCACATTCTCCCCGCTCCCCGTGGGAGCGAGTCCCACATTCTCCCTGCTCCCCGTGGGAGCGAGTCCCACATTCTCCCCACTCCCTGTGGGAGCGAGTCCCACATTCTCCCCACTCCCTGTGGGAGCGAGTCCCACATTCTCCCCGCTCCCCGTGGAAGCGAGTCCCACATTCTCCCCGCTCCCCGTGGGAGCGAGTCCCACATTCTCCCCACTCCCCGTGGGAGTGAGTCCCACATTCTCCCCACTCCCCGTGGGAGCGAGTCCCACATTCTCCCCCACTCCCCGCAGGAGCGAGTCCCACATTCTCCCCACTCCCGGTGGGAGCGAGTCCCACGTTCTCCCCACTCCCCGTGGGAGCGAGTCCCACATTCTCCCCGCTCTCTGGGAATCGATCAATCTCAGTCTTGTGCATCCTCAATGACTGAGCCTCTGCAGACCTCTGGAGCAGAGAATTCCAAAGATTCACCACCCTCTGACCTCAGTCCTGCCCCTTATTCTGAGGCTGTGCCCCCTGGTTCTAGACCGCCTCCAGCCAGGGGAAACAACCTTCCTGCATCTCCCCTGTCGAGCCCTGTTAAGAATTTTGTTCGTTTGAATGAGATCACCTCTCATTCTTCTAAACTCCAGAGAATGAAGGCCCAGCCTATTTAATCTTTCCTCATAGGACAATCCCTCCAACCCAGGAATCAGTCTGGTGAACCTATGATGCACTCCCTCTATGGCAATTATATCTTTCCTTAGGTAAGGAGAACAAAACTGCACATAATACTCCAGGTGTGGTCTCACCAAGGCTCTATTTAATTGCAGTAAGGCATCTTTATTCCTATACTCAAATCCTCTTATAATAAAGGCTAACATACCATTTGCCTTCTTAATTGCTTGCTTACTTCATGTAATACTACAGTCTAACCTTAGCCTAGCTTGCTTACTCAGGCATCTAATGAGGGAGCACTACACTGTCTGAGGTTGCATTTTTCCGATAAGATATTGGACCATTAACTTAAAAGGTCCTGTGATAGTATTTGAGGAAGGGCAGGAGAGTACTCCTGGCCAATATCCTTCTCAGCCAACATGACTGGAAACAGCTTATGTGCTGCCTGTGGGAGCTTGCTGTGCGCAAATTGGCTGCCCCATTTCCCACACAGCGACGGTGACTACCCTTCTGCTCATTGGCCGTGAAGCGCTTCGGGATGTCCTGAGGTCGTGAGTGGCGCTATACAAATGCACAGGGCGATGTCGCAGAGGCTTCACACTCTCTGAAGGCGCCGCCAATACTGCACACGCAGAGAGACGCAGTGGCCAAAAAAATGCAGAGCAAGAGTAAGATGTATTGGCAGGGGGGTTTGTGGGGGGGGGTGGGTGCGTTGTTCTCTCTCTGAAGCTGCTGCCTGGGGGAGGTGCCGGATGCCAGGATGGTAATGGACCTGCATTGGAACATCTAGACTGACCATGAATAGGCTGGTACTCCCCTGAGTTTCTTTTCTATTCGTTCACGGGACATTGGCTAGGCCTGCGTTTGTTGCCCGTCCCTAATTGCCCCCTGAGAAGGTGGTGGGGAGCCACCTTCTTGAACCGCTGCAGTCCGTCTGGTTCGGGTACACCCACCGTGCCATTAGGGAGGGAACCTCGTAGCTGTTTATTTTCGATACAACTGATTGGCTTGTTAGGCCCTTTCAGAGGGTGTTTCTTGGAGCCACCTGTAGGCCAGACCGGGTAAGGACGGCAGATTTCCCTCCCTAAAGGGGCATTAGTGACCCGGATGGAGATTTTTTACGACGACCCCCAGTGTGAAAGTGCCGGCCTACCCAGGGAGATTTCAACCAACGGCAGCCACAGTCCCGCGGAAGGGCAACATGGCACCCCTCCCACACACCCCCCTCCCACTCTGCCATCGCCAGGTGAGGCCAGACGACATTGGGGTGGAGTCGTGAGTCGCCTCCACGGGCTAAGGGAGGCCTGGGCGGAGGGAGGAACATTTGCCCAGCTTTCCTGCTCATAACTGTTGCCCCCCTGTGGGGAAAGGAGAGGGTTAGACATAGCTACCACAGTTGAATAGTCTGCCGCCACTTACTGCAAGCTCAAACAGTCAGATTACTGGAAATAGATGCTGGAATGTGTCATGAGACTGTATCCCATACCAAGGGGATATATATATATATATATATATATACATATATATATAGCACATATATTTTAGGAGATGGTGTAATGGTGTTATTGCTGGACTAGTAATCCAAAGACCCAGGGCAATGATCCCCAAGTTCAAACCCCACCAGCCAGTGGAATTTGAATTCAATAAAAAATCTAGAATTAAAAGTCTGATGAAGTTCATGAGACTATTGTCGATTGTTGTAAAAGCCCAACTGGGTCACTAATGTCCCCTTTAGGGAAGGGAAATCTGCCGTCCTTACCCGGTCTGGCCTACACGTGACTCCAGACCCACAGCCACGTGGTCGACTCTTAAATGCCTCTGAACACGGGGCAATTAAGGATGGGCAATAAATGCTGGCCTAGCCAGCGACGCCTACGTCCAATGAATAAAATAAAAACATATATATAAAACACATACATGTATGTATAAATATACAGACACACCCACACGCACACAGATAATGAAATGATGCATAGTGCTTTATATAATCACGGGTCTGTATTAAAAAGCTTGGGAGGAGAAATTCTGACGGGGTAAAAAAAATTAGTTTTTCTTTATTCTTTCATGGGTCGTGGGTGTCGCTGGCAAGGCCGGCATTTGTTGCCCATCCCTAATTGCCCCCTTGAACTGAGTGGTGTCGCTCGGCCATGTCAGAGGGGCAGTTAAGAGTCGACCACATGGCTGTGGGTCTGGAGTCACATGTAGGCCAGTCTGGGTAAGGACGGCAGATTTCCCTCCCTAATGGGGCATTAGTGACCCAGATTACGACAATCGATGATGGTTGTTATGGTCACCATCACCGAGACTCACTTTCAATTCCAGATTTTATTAATTCAATTTAAATTCCACCAGCTGCCGTGGAGGGGTTTGAACCCGAGTCCCCATAGCATTAGCCTGGGCCTCTGGATTACCACAGTCTCCCCTCTTGAGGCAGCTCTTTGTGGTTTGCCCCAGTGATAAACCGATGAATCGTTCCCTGATTTGGACTGTATTTGGCACCGTTGCACGGCAATCCCTGATTCCCAGGACATGTCCAGTTGGTGCCGTCAATATGTCTGGTGAGCAGCATCGGCATCGTGTGTTTGAGTTGGTGGGAGGTGGGTGGGAAGGGCATCAGTTCAGCTTTCAGCGGAGGCTTCGAGAGTGAAAGATGAGTCACTCGCACATGAAAGACCCCTGTCTGTCTAGTTTCCCTTCAGATGTCACATGATACAACAAAAGCTGGAGTTAATAAACTCATCATTCCAATCAGTCTCTGCCAATCACAATAGTGGAATTCACTACCTCAGAGTGCAATGGGTGCCGGGACGCTGAATAAATTTAAAGGAGGTGATAGGCAGATTTTTAATTAGTAATGGGGATGAAAGGTTGTGGGGAGAGGGCGGGAAATTGGAGTTGAGGCCGAAATGAGATCAGCCTTGATCGTAATGAATGGCAGGGCAGGCTCGAGGGGCTGAATTGCCCACTCCTGCTCCTAGCTCTTATGTAATCAGGTTAGGGACACAGGTTGAAGGTTTGGGGCCAAATATGTGGGTGGGGGGTGGTGGATGCGAGTAAGAACATTTTCTACACAGTGAGGTGGGGACTGTTTTCCTTGGAGTGAAAGGAGGCCGAGAGGAGACTCGATGGAGGTATCCGAGATCCCGAGGGGTGTGGACAGGGTAAATGGGGGACAAAGCGTTCCCACTCAAGGGAGCATCGAGAGCTAGAGGCACAGATTCAAAACGATTGGCAAAAGGAGTAAACGTGATGGGAGGAAAAATGTTTTCCCCCAGGGGATGGTTGGAGCCTGGAACACGCTTCCTGAGAGGGTGGTGGAGGCAGGTTCGATCGAGGTATTCAAAAGAGAATCGGATTGCTACCTGTAGAGAGGGAATGCGCAAGGTTACGGGGATAAGGCAGCTGTTGGGGGGGGGGGGGGGTGGTGACAAAGGGGAATGCTCTTTCAGAGAGCCAGTGTCGGACTCGATGGGCCAAATGGCCTCCTACTGCACTGTAAAGATACTGTGATACGGTGAAAGGCCTGGAACTCGCTGCCCACGAGGGTGGTGGAAGCGGAGAAGATGGACGATCTCAATAGGGCACTTGGAGGAAATAAACTTGGGCACTGCTAACGAAAAATGCTACTGAAACTTCCCATCTTGCAGGACACATTCCCAAGAGTGCCAAATCTCGCAGGGAAAAACAATTAAAGGGGGATAAACTTGCAGGGCCACCGGGGGGGGGTTGGGGGGAGGGGAACAGAGCGGGGAGAATGGGAACAGGGCCGGATCGCCCTACAGAGAGCAGGCATGGACTTGGTGGGTTAAAGAGCCTCCTTCTGTGCTGTAATGACTCAATGACAACAGAAGCAGGATGTGAGACAAGTCCCCGCTGGTGGAAAGCTCTGGAAACCACAGGGGCAAAAAGCACCCGTTCCTCTCGGTCACACGAGTCTTAACCACGCATCGTGTTTCAAACGACTCCTACGCGTGACCCCCAGAATGCCATTTTCTGAAAAGAAAAGACAGTTTGGATGGATCAATTCCCCAGGAGGAGGGTCCGGAGAGCGGCCGCTCCCTTGCTCACACATTAGCTATGATTTTCCCACCTCCTCTCCTGTACTGAGGGAGTGCCGCACTGTCAGAGGGTCAGTACTGAGGGAGTGCCGCACTGTCGGAGGGTCAGTATTGAGGGAGTGCCGCACTGTCAGAGGGTCAGTACTGAGGGAGCGCCGCACTGTCGGAGGGTCAGTACTGAGGGGGCGCCGCAATGTCGGAGGGTCAGTACTGAGGGAGTGCCGCACTGTCGGAGGGTCAGTACTGAGGGAGTGCCTCACTGTCAGAAGGTCAGTTCAGAGGGAGCACTGTACTGTCGGAGTGTCAGTGCTGATGGAGTGCTGTACTGTTGGAGGCACTATCTTTTGGATGGGACTTTAAACCATTTGCCTCTGAGGTGAATGTCAAAGATCCCTGGCCTCTATTATGATTTCAAAGTGAGCTGGCAGCCACCCTCGATGCAGCCAGAGTGAGAAGATTTCAGATCCTCCAGGAAGGACCTGCTAACTAGAGGGAGGACGACTTTACAGGTTCCCCCCCAAGACAAGGGGGGCCCTGTGGGAACAGAGGAACTCAAAAAATTCCCCGAGGCACCCCCCCCAATAAGGCCTCCAGCTCTGGTTCGATATAACCTTGGCTGATCCACATCAAGTGACCCTCCTCCACCAGCCGCTTGACACGTTCATCTGTACAGGCACCCACCTTGTTCAGCTAATAGTGGAGTGGACAGCTTATTTAGATCCTTCTTTAAAATGCATTCTTTCAAGGGGGATTGGGGGTGGGGGGTGTCGGGGCATCACTGGCAAGGCCAGCGTTTGCTGCCCATTCCTAATTGTCCCCTCGAACCGAGTAACTTGCTCGGCCATTTCAGAGGGCAGTTTTTGCGTCAACCCCCATGGCTGTGGGCCTGGAGTGGATAAGGATGGCGGATTTCCTTCCCCAAAGGGACATTAATAAGCCAGATGGCCTTTTAGGACAATCGATAATGGTTACCACGGTCACCGTGACTGAGACTCACTTTTCAATTCCAGGTTTTATTAATTGAATTTAAATTCCACCAGCTGCTCGTGGTGGGATTTGAACCCGTGTCCCCCAGAGCGTTAGCCTGGAGCTTCTGGATTACTAGTCCCCGGTGACACTGCCATTCTCTCCTTCTGGTCGACCGATTCTGAACTGTCAGTCAAACAACCTTACCACCCCACCATATCTCCAATATATTTTTTCTTTTACGCAACAAAATAAGCGACAGTATTAAAGGAAAATTCTTCCCCTGTGATTTTTTCTTCTCTTCCCCCCCCCGGGGGTTTCTCACAGCGGCATCCCGGAGAGAACAAATTTACAATTCCTGGAGATGAAGCCATGGATGCCAGGGGTGGGGGTTGGCTGTGCAGGGTGAGATCAGTCTCCGGAGGATGGGTGGGCAGTTTGAGGTGGGGGGGCGGGGGGGGGGGGGGGGGGGGGGGCAGAGAAATGTCCCTTCGCCGCCTCGCCCACTCCCACTCTCCACCACCCTTCCCCTTGTGCAGCCTCAATAAAGAACTGAAGGAAATCCGCAGTGGAAAGTCCTTAGGAGGCTCAGGGCGTGTGTGTGGTATGCCACAGTGTCGGTGAATGCCAACCCGGCCCCCAGCCTCATCCCCTGTTTCCGTACTCTCCACTGGGAGAGCCTCCTCCTCCCAGACATCAAACCCAAATCAGGTGAAGGCAAGATACTGTGGATGCTGGAAATCTGAAATTAAAACTAAAGCAAAAAAAAAACACCCCAACAAAACGCTGGGAAAATTCAGCAGGTCTGACAGCATCTGTGGAGAGAAAGGCCAGAGTTAACGTTTCCAGACTCTTTTTTTCAGAGCCAAGCCCAAATCAGGCTCTGACCAGCATTTGACCCAGAAATAGATATCTAAAATAGATTCGGGAAAGGCTGGTTTTTCCTCTGAAGATTTAGTGAACTGGCTTCTTCAAAACCACTGCAAAAAAAAAGGAAATTTGCTTTTGGGAGTGGGGGAAATGGTTTTGCTAAAACGAACTCATTTTAAACATAACCCAATGTGTTATTATTTTTTTAAAAAATCTCCAGGTACAATGTGTTAGGCGAATGAGAGAAATAGCTAACCCATTGCCATGACGATGCGAAATCCGAATCTAGACAGTCACTGCACGCAAGTAAATACTAAATACTCGGAAAAATAACGTTTCATTTTTGGAGGAAAATTAAGTACTGACCTTTTCTGAGACCGGAATTGTATTTCTCACAGGGAGCACAGGTTTGGCTGCTGAAGGGAGCTCTTGGTGTGTGTGTGTCTGTGTGTCTGTGAGACAGGGTAAGGGGGAGGTTGGACGGTCCTTATAGATGCCTCCCGTCTCACTGAGCCAGCTGATCGCTCGCTGCTGCAATACAGCCAGGGTTTTGCTGAGATTGTCACGCCTGAACTACTTGATCTGCAGTAGTAGCAGCAGCTGTCTGTATTCTGCCGCCTTTGTCCCAGCCAGCTACCACCACCCCCCCCCCCCCCCCAACCCACCTACCGCCTAAACCCCCCTTCAGCCACCACCTCCCTTTCCTCTCTCAAAGGGTCTCAAAGCGCTCCACTCAAATAAAACGAGGGAACAGCAGAATAAGCAGCTCGGCATCATGTTGGAGCGCTTCCCACAGATAGCATAGGTGCATTTAAGGGGACGCTGGATACATGCACATGGCAGAGAGGATATTTAGGTCGGGTGAGGTGAATTCAGGTGCGCAGGAAGGTTCATGTAGAGCATCAGCCCTCGCTCGACACAAGCAAGGGCTGTAATTTGGACGGAGGCTGCCTTCTAATCTTGTTTACGAAATGCCTAACCAGCTTTCGAATTCTGGGATATATTCGAGGGCAGGGCGGGTAAGGGTGGCAGATTTCCCTCCCTAAGACGCCCCGGCAGGTGGTGAAATTTGAATTCAATAGAAATCCGATGACCTTGTGGTTGCCTCCTAAATGCATCTCAGAACCCAGGGCAATTAGGGACGGGCTAGAGACGCTGAGCATCAGTTTATCCTCTTAGGGAGGGAAATCTGCCACCCTTACCCGCCCTGCCCTTGAATATACCCCAGAATTCGAACCCAGGGCCCCAGACCATGGTTGGTTTCTGGAATACCAGTCCAGTGACAATATCACGATGCCACCCCCTCCCCATGACAACTCTTATCGATTGTCATAGAAGCCCCACCGGGCTCACTAGTACCCCTTTAGGGAAGGAAATCTGCCCTCCTTACCCGGTCTGGCCTACATGCGACTCCAGACCCACAGCCCATGTGGTTGATATTTAACTGCCCTCAGTTATGTCTGAGCAAGACACTGAGTTCAAGGGGTAGTTAGGGATGGACAACAAATGCTGGGCCCTTCCAGTGAGGCCAGCACCCCAAAGGAAGAATAAATGCAACAATCGCAGGCTGTAAGCAAGTACCAAGTGGTGCGGGGAGCTGTCCAAACTGGGAAAACTGGCAAAGCCTTCGGGGTTTTAATTGAGAGGAGAGAGGTGAAGACCATCCCATTGGCTGGATCCGAGACAACTGGACACTTCGGCACGGAAGATGGAAGGTGCCAAGCGGGTTGAGTCATCTGAATGGAGGGCTGACAATGGAGGGCACTCATTGCTAGAGGCAGATGCAGAGGTAGGGAGGAGCGCAATCATCGAGGGACTCGTAAATGAGGATGCAGTGGAGGGGTGGAGAGCCAATGGCAGATGACAATGAAAGGGGTGCGGGTTTGTGGACACAGGAAGTTTTGAACCAATTGTATCTTGTGAAGAACAGATACAGGCTTCACTACCGTAGGCCATAAGACCTTAAGACGTAGGAGCAGAAGTAGGCCATTCAGCCCATCGAGTCTGCTCTGCCATTCAGTGAGATCATGGCTGATCTGATAATCCTCAACTCCACTTTCCTGCCTTTTCCCCATAACCCTTGATTCCCTCACTGATTAACAATCTGTCTATCTATCTCAGCCTTGAATATACTTAATGATCCAGCCTCTACAGCCCTCTGCAGTAAAGAATTCCACAGATTCACCACCCTCTGAGAGAAGAAATTCCTCCTCACCTCTATTTTAAATGGGTGACCCCTTACTCTGGGATTATGCCCTCTGGTCCTAGACTCTCCCACAAGGGGAAACAACCTCTCAGCATCTACCCTGTCAAGTCCCCTAAGAATCTTATATGTTTCAATCAGGTCACCTCTCATTCTTCTAAACTCCAATGAGCACAAGTCTAACCTGCTCAAACTCTCCTTGTATGAAAATCCCTCCACACCTGGCAGTCCGCAACCGGCCATCCCCCCATCCTGCCAACGCCCACCCATATGTCAGCTGTAGTTCAGTTCGTAGCATTCTTGCCTCTGAATCTCTGGGTTCAAGTCCCATTCCAGGGTTTAAGCACAAAGACCCCCCCTCCACCCCAGGCTGACACTCCAGTGCAGCACCGAGGGAGTTCTGTATTGTCGGAGGTGTTTGTCTTTTGAATGAGGACCCCCACCTGCCCTGCTCAGCGGATGTAAGAGACCCCATGGCACTGTTTCAAAGCAGAGTGGGGGTGGGGGTGCTCCCTGGGGGAGGGGGGAAGTGCAATATTTATCCCTTAATCAAATTAATTTTTTTTTTAAAAACACAGATGATCTGGGTCATTATCACATTGCTGTTTGTGGGATCTTGCTGTGCACAAACTGGCAGCACGCTTCCTAAATTACAACAGTGACTACACTTCAAAAAGGACTCCGTTGTCTGTAAAGCACTTTGAGAATGTCCAGTGATGGTGGGAGAAAAAAAAGGCACAAGATAAATGCAAATCGCTTTCCATGTGCGGCTTCTCTAGAACCTAATAATCTCAGGATGTCAGATAAAAGCACAATACTGCGGACGCTGGAAATGTGGAATTAAAAACAGAAAATGCCGGAAAGACTCAGCAGGCCCTGACAGCATCTGCAGAGAGAGCAACAGAGTCAACCTTTCGAGTTAAGACTGTCATTCGGAATGTCAATGCCCAAATAGTCCCACCCTGTACAGTCCGCCAGTTTAAACCCATAGACGTTTACGGCACAGAGGGAGGCCATTCGGCCCATCCTGTCCGTGCCAGTCAACAAAGATCTGTCTACACTAATCCTGTTTTCCAGCATTTGGCCCCTACCCTGGAGGCTATGGCAACGCTAAGTGAATATCTAAATACTTATTAAATGTTACGAGAGTTTCTGACTCAACCACCCTTTCAGGCAGTGAGTTCCAGACTCCCACCACCCTCTGGGCGAACAAATTTCTCCTCAACTCCCCTCTTAGCCTTCAACTTCTTACCTTAAATCTATGCCCCCTGGTTATTGACCCCTCTGCTAATGGAAAAAGTGCCTTCCTATCCACCCTATCTATGCCCCTCATTATCTTATACACCTCTATCATGTCCCCACTCAACCCTCGCTGCTCCAAGGAAAACAACCCCAGCCTATCCAATCTTTCCTCATAGCTCAGACCCTCCAGCCCAGACAGCATCCTGGTAAATCTCCTCTGCACCCTCTCCAGTGCAATCACGTCCTCCCTATAATGTGCTGACCAGGACTGCACACAGTACTCCAGTTGTGACCTAACCAGCATTTTGTACAGTTCCAGCATAACCTCCCTCTTGTATTCTATGCCTCGGCTAATAAAGGCAAGAAACCCACGTGCCTTCTTAACCACCTTATCTGCCTGCCCTGCTACCTTAAGGGATCTGTGGATAAGCACACCAAGGTCCCTCTGACCTTCAGTATTTTCCAGGGCCCTACCATTCATTGTCTAATCCCTTGTTTTGTTAGCCTTGTTGTTTTGATTCTGGCTTCCATCCAAAGCTGCTCAGGTGAGGTCCCTTACCAGGAGCAGCCTGTCGTTGGAGGAAGCTCTGCAGTTTGTGCAGTTGTGGGGGCTTGGACCTTTAATGCTACCGTTGGGTCCAATTTACTGGGCTTGGAAAAGCTCCCAGAGCAGTTAGTGATTCTGACTTGTCCCAGCACAGAAATGTACAGGAGCTGCTCCCTTGGATGGGTGGCTGTGTACCATTGGTTTCCTTAAGGCAGGAAATCCAACATCATCCTTTAAGAGGTAAGAATCTAGTTCACCTTCCCAGAAGTCTCAAGATCCAAAAATGATGTGTTGACCATCTCAGCAATCAGCATGCGTCAGTTAGTCTACAAAAACGTCGGTGTTGGAGACTTTGGTCCAATGTCACTTACATGAGGCATCTTGGTCGCTCTTGGTGACAACATGGGGGTGTCAATAGCAGCCCCCCAACCCCTCACCCATAAGTTGCGCCTTGTCAAAGCGCAGGATGGAACGTAGTCACCCTGCCCAATTCAGACCAGATACCAGCTGCATTGTCAGTAGTCACTTGGGCCAATACTCATTAGAAGAATGAGAGGTGATCTTGACAGGGTGGATGCTGAGAGGATGTTACCCTTTGAGGGGGAATCTGGAATGAGGGGGGTCACAGTTTGAGAACAAGGGGTTGCCCATTTAAAATGAAGATGGAGGAGGAATTTTTCCCTCAGAGGGTCGTGAGTCTGTGGAATTCACTTCCCCAGAGAGCAGTGGAGGCTGGGTCATTGGATATATTCAAGGCTGAGTTAGACAGACTTTTGATCGACAAGGGAGTTGAGAGTTTTGGAGGGCAGACAGGAAAGTGGATTTGGGACCACAACCAGGTCAGCCATGTTCTTACTGAACAATGGAGCAGGCTCGAGGGGTCATTCAGCTCCTGCTCCAATTTCTTATGTTCAATACAATCAACTATTAATTATTCTTAATCCAAATACATAAATATAATTTGTGTGGTACTTAAATGCTGAAATTCAATTCAAACATACCCTTCAGTTTCCCAGATGTCTGTCAGTTACAATTACATCATGTGGCGGCACCCTGTGATGTCAGCACCATATGATGACATGTGTAACAATGGCAACGCGTATGATGTAATCACATAACAATAGCAATGCATATGATGTCAGTGCCATGTAAATTATGATGTCAGTGTTATATGATAATTATATGATAATTATGTTCTATGATAATGAAAGAACTTATGATGTCATGACATAACAATGGCAACACTTATGATGTCAACATCACGTAATTTACGATGTCAGCATCATATGATAATGATGGAAGTTGATGTCACCACATGTGACAATGGCTGAACTTATGATGTCAGCGTCATGTGACAATGGCTGAACGTATGATGTCAGCATGTGACAATGGCTGAACTTATGATGTCAGCATCATGTGACAATGGCTGAACATATGATGTCAGCGTCATGCGACAATGGCTGAACTTATGATGTCAGCACCATGTGACAATGGCTGAACTTGAGGTGAGCCATAATGTGTAGTAGAGCTTGAAGGCTGACCTTTCTAAATGGTTCTGCTGTTTCTAACAGAGACAGCCAGGGAATGCCTGCAAAAGGAGCAAGCTTTTCCCTCAGGAGTGTCAGCCTATGACTATGTGCTCAAGTGGGGACTCGAACCCACAGCCTGCTGACTCAGATGTGAGTGTGCTACTCACCAAACCGCAGTCACGGTTCCTCCCCAATCCTCAGATACCGAGAGTCATAGGGCTCTTCCCAGTGATTTTCCAGTCAGTCACCGGACAGCACGAATCCTCAACCTAGAGATGCTAAAGTCCTTTGTTAAAACCACCAAATGCTGCTCTTGAATGCAGCTCAGCTTTTGTGGTTTTAAAGCTGAATGAGCTCCTTATGGTATGTATGGCTGGGACCCACATGAGATAGTGACTTATCAACTGAGCCATTGTCAGAAGGATGAGAGATTTTCATTACTATAGGACCTTTCACATTCTTGGGATGTCCCAAAACACTTAACAGCCAATGAAATACTTTTGCCGTGCAGTCACTGCTGTAATGTAGGAAACGGGAGGTGGGGGGGGGAGGGGAGCAGCCAATTTACGCACAGCAAGCTCCCACAATCCGCAACAAGCTAATGTCCAGATAGTTTGTCTTTTTCTTTAAATGATGCTGGGTAGAGCCACTGGAGAAAACTCCCGTGCTCTCCTTCCCTTGAAATATCTTTTTATGTTTGCTTGAGAGGGCCCGATGAGGCCTCGGTCCAACAGCTCCTCCGCTGGCGCTGGGAGTGTCGGCCTGGATTAGCGGGCTCAGGTCTCGGGACTGGGGACTCAAACACACAAATCTTTTTGGCTCAAGAGTGAAAGAGAGAGAGAGAGAGAGTAGCTGAGCCAGGGCTATCATCAAGCTGATAATCAAAGTGACATGAGCCCTGGGACCAGGAAAGTAAATTGGCCTGGAAGAGGGAGAAATGGGGGTTTAGCGGGTGGACAGCTTGTTTGACCTGTAGAAACAAACACTCTCTCACATAATGAGGCTCCTACACAAAGACATTGGAACATATGAACTACCGTTTACAAATCCACACTGACCCATAAGACCATAAGACATAGGAGCAGAAATTAGGCCATTTGGCCCATCAAGTCTGCTCCGCCATTCAATCATGGCTGATAAGTTTCTCAACCCCATTCTCCCGCCTTCTCCCCGTAACCTTTGATCCCCTTACCAATCAAGAACCTATCTATCTCGCTCTTAAATACACTCAATGACCTGGCCTCCACAGCCTTCTGTGGCAATGAATTCCATAGATTCACCACTCTCTGGCTAAAGAAGTTTCTCCTCATCTCTGTTCTAAAAGGTCTACCCTTTACTCTGAGGCTGTGCCCTCGGGTCCTAGTCTCTCCTACTAATGGAAACATCTTCCCCCACCGTCCACTCTATCCAGGCCTTTCAGTATTCTGTAAGTTTCAATCAGATTCCACCCCCCTCATCCTTCTAAACTCCACCGAGTATAGACCCTCCCTGATCAGCTGAGAATGTTCAAGATGTTCAATCACTCTATTACAAACAGACCAATTAGAAGTAGGAGTAGGCCACTCGGCCCCTTAAGCCTGCTACACCATTCATGACTGACCTGAATCTAACCTCAACTCCACATTCCCGCCTAACCCCACCCCCCCACCGATAACCCTTCATCCAAAATCTATCCAGATGTGCCTTAAAAATATTCAAAGGCTCTGCTTCCATCACCTTTGGAGGAAGAGAGTTCCAAAGACTCTGAGGGAAAAAAAATTTCTCCTCATCTCCGTTTTAAATGGGGGCAACCCCCTTATTTTTAAACAGTGACCCCCACCCCCTAACCCTCGTTCTAGATTCTCCCACAAGAGGAAACATCCTCTCCACACCCACCCTGTCAAGACCCCTCAGGATCTTAGATTGCTTCAATCGAGTCACCATTGCCATACCTGAGACAATATGGCTACAAGCCTACACAGAATAACAACGAGCGCGTTACTTATATAAAAAAACACTTATTTATTTCCCCCCCCACCCCCGTCTCCCTGCAATTTTTTTGTACCTCTCCAGCCGGCGCTGATGAGAATTGGTTAGTTTTTAATCAGTCAGCAGAGAAGGAGACCATTCAGCCTATCATGCCTGTGCTGGCTCCTTGGTAGAGCCACGCGATTCAGGTTTGAAAGTTTATTCCCTATCCTTGGTCGAGGCGAGTAGCAGAGATGCATTTAATGGGGAGGCTGGATAAACCCATGAGGGAGAAAGGAATAGAAGGATATGCTGATGGGGTTGGATGAAGAGAGGGTGGGAGGAGGCTCACATGGAGCAGGAACACCAGAACAGAGCAGAGGGGCCGAATGGCTGTAAATATCCCCATGCAGCTTCAGGAGCTTTGTGTGGTTTTGTTGGTGTTGTTATGATTCAGCCCAGTCTCACTTACCAGTCTCAGCTTCTTTCACTGATCTCAGGCAGACCAGCATCACGTGGCCATGAAGGCAAGCATTAACTCGTGCCAGGGTCCCACTCCCACAGCCCAATACAGCGGCCAAATTGTCCACTCTCCCGCTTTAAGCTGACACAGTGAGTGCCACGCTTTGGGATAAAAGGTATCAGGTGGCTAATCCACCAGATTACAGTCGAGTCTTAATCCTTCCAACCAAACTTGGCTCAATGGGACACACATTGAGAGCACCACACGGTCGGAGGGTCAGTACTCAGGGAGCGCTGCACTGTCAGAGGGTCAGTACTGAGGGAGCACCACACTGTCGGAGGGTCAGTACTGAGAGAGCGCCGCACTGTCGGAGGGTCAGTGCTGAGGGAAGGCCGCACTGTCGAAGGGTCAGTACTGAGGGAGTGCCGCACTGTCGGAGGGTCAGTACTGAGGGAGCGCCGCACTGTCGGAGGATCACTGCTGAGGGAGGGCCGCACTGTCAGAGGTTCAGTATTGAGGGAGTGCCGCACTGTCGGAGGGTCAGTACTGAGGGAGAGCCACGCTGTCGGAGGGTCAGTGCTGAGGGAGGGCCACACTGTCGGAGGGTCAGTACTGAGGGAGCGCCGCGCTGTAGGAGGGTAAGTGCTGAGGGAGCGCCGCGCTGTTAGAGGGTCGGTGCTGAGGGAGTGCCGCACTGTCGGAGGGTCAGTACTGAAGGAGTGCCACAGAATGGTTGAGATCTTGGACAAGATGACAACAGTGTCTGCCCTATAGCAACAACTTGCATTTATATAGCACCTTTAATGTTGTAAAATAACCCGAGGTGCTTCACTGATACGTCATCAAACAAAAATTGACACAAAAAATTGCATACCAACCACTTCTCTTTACATGGGAACACAAGCACAGCAGACCACGCCCTTGAAGCGGTGCACCTTACACAAACGTATTTTTTGTTTGAAAAAAAGGAGAAATGTTCGCAGTTAGACCCAGTTAGACCCAGAGGTGGCGTCCTGTGTACTTTTTATTTTAAACCCCTCCTCCTCCGGCGCTGGGAAGTTAAGATTCGGTTAGACTGGGATCAAGGGCTAATGAGTCACTGGCGAATGAGTGAGAGTCGGAGCCACACCTTAGACGGGGCATAGAAGAAGGAAGAAATCTCAAGAAGCCCAAGAAAGAAAGAAAGAGAGAGAGAAAGAAAAGCTCAAGAGTTGTGGAAGTTTGCTGGACTTTTTTTTTTGGAAAAAAGTGGCCTGATTTTATGTAAAGTTTAAGGAGATTCTCGACTTCCCCATTCACTTTTGGAAAGGAAGCCCAACAAAAGGTAGGGAGGAGGAGGTTGCGTGGGGAGATGGGTCAAACTTCTCCAAGTCCTTATGTTTTTCAAAAAGTTTTCTTTTTCCGATTGTGGAGAGAGAGAAAAAAAAGTTCTTCCAGTTGTAGGCTAGTGAGAGAACCTCTTGTTCAGTGGGAGTTCTGTCTGCAAAGTGTAACTAGGAAATTATCTGTTTAAAACAGGGTTTGAGGGTGGAAACAGAGACAGATTAACTCCCGATTGTGTGTATGTGTGTGTCTGTCTCCTTTTTTTTAGGGTGGGGGGGGGGGGGGGGTGTTGAAGTAACTTCTGCAAACTTGTCAGTACAGGATCTGAAGGCAACATTTTGAGTTTCAAAGGAGCTGCTTTGCAGTTGCATTTCCAAGTGGCAACTTTAAACTTAGTTGTTAGTTAAGCCACTTTGGGAATGTCCCCTTGGCCTTCTGGAAAGCCGGTGACCTGTTTTTTTTTGGGGGGGGTGGGGGAAGGGAGTTGTTCTTAAGTGTGAAGGCAGGTCGACCTATACATTTCAAACCTCTGTAGTTGAAAAGAAAGCGGATACTCCTCTTATTTTTTTGGGGGGGTTGGTGGGGGGAAGCTTTTAGATTCCAGTCCTTTAGTATCCCAGTGCATGGGGAGGCTGGTCCATTCCTAATCTCTCTGGCTGCTAGCAGGCAGTGGCTGGGTAAGGAACGTAGTAGGCCTTGGTGTCAGTCTTTTGTAAGGGTTGCTAAATTTCAGTGCTTCCTCTGCCTTGCAAAACCCTTGTCTTGTCGCTAGTCTATTGGCTCTCCCTTGGCTGTCTGCTTTTATAGGCCAAAACTCGTTGTTCTCCCCCACTCAACAACCTCACCCCATTCCCCACTCTCGCCCATTTCATTTTATTCCTTGGACTCTTTCTCAAGCCCCAAGGTCACTTAAGCTACTTCCTGCATTTTTAGACATCAGAAAAGCACCTCATCCGCTGGAAGATGTCGTGTCTTGTGAAAGGAGCTATATAAATGCAAATTTGCCCTTTCCTCACTTGCTGATGTCCAGCATGGTGAGCCGACATCACCCACCTCCGACCCCCCCAACCTAGTTTTGACTTTTTTTTTCTGTTTGCAGATTTTCTCACTTTTTTAATGTAAATCGGTTTTTATCTGTCGAAAGAGTTTTCTGCCTTTCGGTTGAGTAAATATGACTGGGTCACCTCCTTGCCCTTCGGAGCTGTGAGCTGGCTGCTCTCTGCTGCCTTGCACCTCCTCGATGCTTGGTCAGTCAGTATCATTGGGGTCCTCGCCTTCAAAAGAGAGATTTGCAACTTCATGGCTCTTCACTGGACGTTGCCAAAAGCGCTTTAGCCTCTAATGAAGAGCTTGGGCACTGTAATGTGAACTGTGGCAGCCACTTGCCCACAGGAGATGTTGATGTTGGGCCATTTAAGCCTTGGCCTCGGGACACTGTTTTGAACTCTCCTCCTGCTCAAGTGGTTGAGGGATCGTTGCAGCCCACCTGAGAGGCCAGCATTTGCTGCCCTAATTGCCCCTTGAGTTGTCTTGCTCAGCCATTTTAGAGGGGCTGTGGGTCTGGAGTCCCAGGTAGGCCATACTGGGTAAGGAGGGCAGATTTCCTTCCCTAAAGGGGCGTTAGTGAACCAGATTGGGTTTTTATGACAATGCATGATCGTTTCACGGTTACCATCACTGAGACTCGCTTCCAATTCCAGATTTTATTAATTGAATTTAAATTCCACCAGCTGCCGTGGTGAGATTTGAACCTGAGTCCCCCAGAGCATCAGCCTGGGCCCCTGGATTACTAGCCCAGTGACATTACCACTATTCCCATATGGTGACCGTGAAACTATCATCGATTGTCATAAATATGGTCTGGCCTGCATGTGACTCCAGACCCACAGCTATGTGGCTGACTCTTAACTGCCCCTCTGAAATGGCCGAGCGAGACCACTCAGTTCAAGGTGCAATTAGGGATGGGCAACAAATGTGGACAATGCTGACACACTCCTCCTGGTCTTGCACAATCTACCCTCCATAAACTTGAGGTCATCCAAAGCTCTCTGTCTTAACTCTCACTGAGTCCTATTCCTCTATCACCCCCTGTGCTCGCTGACCTAAGTTGTCTCCCATTCCAGCAATGCCCTGATTTTAAAATTCCCACCCTTCTTTTCATATCCTTCCATGGCCCCTACACCCCTCCCTATCTCTAACCTCCTCCAGCCCCTACACCCCTCCCTATCTCTGTAACCCCCTCTGGCCCCTACCTATCTCTGTAACCCCCTCCAGCCCTTACACCCCTCCCTATCTCTGTAACCTCCTCCAGCCCCTATACCCCTCCCTATCTCTGTAATCTCCTCCAGCCCTCACACCCCTCCCTATCTCTGTAACCTCCTCCAGCGCATACACCCCTCCCTATCTCTGTAACCTCCTCCAGCGCACACACCCTTCTGAGATCTCTGCGTTCCTCCAATTCCAGCCCCTTGCTCATCCTCTGATTTCCTTCGCTTCAGCTACTTGGGGCCCTAATTGCTGGAATCCCCCCCCCCCCCCAAACCACAACCTCTCCCTCTGTCCTTAAAACTGACCTCTCTGACTGGGCTTTTGGCCACCTGACCTAATGCCCCTTCACATGGCTCGGGGGTCAGACTTCGTTTTATAATGCTCCTGTGAAGTGCCTTCAGGCTGCTTCGTGCCATTAAAAGCGCTATATAAATGTAATCTGTTGTTGCTGTGTTCCTTCGGTAATGTGCTAGACGTGTTAGCATAGTCCTCAATATAGTCTTTCCAGAGCCACTGGGGTGAATTAGCAACTTGTGTTCAGAGACTGGATATGTTTCTCTGTGCGAGCGATCACCAGCAGTGTTTCCTTAAGAGGTTTGTGTTTCCTAATTGCTTGCCTCAGTTGCGATGTTGGTGTAAGGCGTTTGCCTTGTGTGTGTATGCAGGTGTTGGTGTTTCATGTGTCTATAGGCAATGGAAATATTCCATGTTTTGGGTCCAGGTGTTTATGTTGGTGGTGAGAGGCCCTTTGGCCATTTTGTGTCACAGAGGTGGTGCTGCAAGATCTTTCTATTTATCCAGTTCCCCTTTTTCAAAGATGTCATTGAACCTGCTCCCACGCCCTTTCAAGCAGTGAATTTAAGATTATAACTCCCCACCGCGGCAGCTAGTAGAATGTTAAATTCCATTAATAAAAATCTGAAATTGAAAGCTGGTCTCAGTAACCATGATGACCATCGTCGATTGTCATAAAAACCCATCTGGTTCACTAATGCCCCTTTAGGGAAGGAAGTCTGCTGTCCTTAACCGGTCTGGCCTACATGTGACTCCAGACCCACGGCAAAGTGGTTGACTTTTAACTGCTTGGGTTGCCAACCCACCAGGATTGGCCTAGAGCCTCTCGGAATTGAAGACCAATCTCCAAGAAGCTGCTGTGCAAACCTGAAGGGAAGTCATCGGGACTTTTTTTTTGAAAGAAAGTTTTTTTGCCATTTTCTTTGAACATTTCTCCTTACCAGATATAAAAATATTGAAAATGGTTGGGGTGGGGGGGAGTCTGACTGGTTGACAGTCAAGCATCATCCAATTGGATACTGAGCTTTTTCGCTTTCCAATTGACGCCGGAAGGCAGTGCGTCACAAGGATGGATGTGTTGGCCAACTAATGGCTGGAGCGTGAGGGGGCAAGTCATGTGATGACACCTCCCAGGAATGCACTTAATCGCAGTTGGCAAGCCTGTTAACTGCCCTCCGAAATGGCCTAAGCGAGGCACTCAGTTCAAGGGGCAGTTGGGGATGGGCAACAATCGCTGGCCTTGCCGGTGATGCCCACCTCCCAATCGAGTAGAGTAGGTAAGACAAGAAAGCTCGCTGCATTCACATAAAATGAATGATTCCCATCCCCCCCCCTTTCAGTAGACCTTGCTACACATTGCAGCTTAAGCTTTGGCCAGTTCAGCTCACCGTAGGACGACACTGACCTGGCCTGTTAGTGGTGTTGTTGTGTTGGGTCACCCTTGGCGTGGTCTTGGGACAAGGTGGGGCTGCTCCCTCCCTCCCTCCCTCCTCCTCCTCCTCTCCACACACCCACATCACCCCCCCCCCCCCCCACCCCCAACAGCGGTGATTGTAGCTCCTCTTGTGACGTTATATTCAACGTGTTGCATTAATCATTAAACCCTGCTCAGTGGTCCACAGCCCAGGGGCAGGCCCAGTCTGTTCTGCAGTTGGCATTGCCACACTAACAGGCGTGGATGGAATAACATTCTCAATAAAGAAGTAACTGTGTTTCAAAGTACAAAATCAGCAATTTCTTTTTAACCCCTCTTGGAATTCCCGACACTAAATCCAAGCTCAGTGCTCGAGAAATGGCTGTAGGGAATCTTGAACTTTGTTCCAAATATTTATGATGTCTGAACCCTGGATTAGATTCCAAAGTTACTGTAACTCACCCTGGGTCATCGTTGCTGTTCTAAAAATAAGTTGCCAACTCCTGGTGAAGATTGGAGAAGGGAAGGGGGAGAGGAGATCCCATTGAGGTGTTCGTAATTATACGAGGGCCCTGGACAAAGTAGGATAGGGAGAAACTGTTCCCATTGGTGGAAGAGCTGTGAACGAGGGGGCTCGAGACTCAGGAGGCACATGAGGAGAGACATTTTCATGCAGCGAGTGCTGGGATGCGCTGCCTAGAGAGTGTGGTGGAGGCAGGTTCAATCGAGGCGTTCGGGAGGGGATTGGATTATACCTGAAGAGGAAGCACGTGCAGGGTTACAGAAGAAGGCAGAGAGATGGCACGAGGCGAGTTGCTCGTTTGGAGAGCCAGTGTAGAGGTGATGGACCAAGTGGCCTACTGCGCTGTAATCATTCTGCAACATTACCCTGTGGATCTCCCAACCTCCAACCACGCCCCCTTGCCCCATGCACCAATCCTCAAGGTGCCCTGCCGCACCCCTGGCCAATCAGAACGCAAGCATCCTCTCTCTCTCTCTCTCTCTCTCTCTCTCTCTTGCCTAACTGGATGTTTCCTGACCGTCGGTGTCTGCAGGGTTAATCTTTTAATTCCTGAAGGTTCCAGGGGAGCCTTTTAGGGCTGGCTTCCCATATACCACTGAACCACCTCGATCAGGTTCCAGTCTTGCACGTCATTCTTGGGCGTCCGTTGATCTATCCCAGCCAACTGATGGCAAACCCAACACTCGGACGTAACGCATGCTTTCGTTCTGCGTGCCTGTGCTTCACCACCTCAGCCCTCACCCACAGGAGTTCCTCTGCAGCTTCCCTTGGCCTCCATCAGGACAATACTTGGCGGGGGGGAGGGTGGGAGGGCGGGTGGCAGAGGGGGGTAGTGATGGAGGAAAGCGAGGATTAAGCAGCACAATTGGGTACGGTTTTGATCTCCATTCGTTTTTAAAAAAAAAGATATAACTGCATTAGAAGCAGTTCGGAGAAGGTTCATGCGGTTCAGTGAGGGGGTTTTCTTATGCGGAAAGGTTGAACAGGTTGGGCCTGTATCCACTGGAGTTTAGAGAGGTGATCTTATTGAAACGTTGAAGTCCCTGAAGGGATTTGATGGGGTGGATACTGAGAGGATGTTTCCTCTTGTGGGAGGGACTAGAACCAGGGGACAGAGTTTAAGAATAAGAGGTCTACCGTTCAAGATGGACTGAGGGGAGGAGGAGGAATTTTCTCTTGAGGGTCATTACTCTGTGGAGTTCTCTTCCCCAGAGAGCAGTGGAGGCTGGGTTATTGAATATATTCGAAGCTTTTTGATCGACAAGGGAGTGAAGGGTTATTTGGGGGGCAGACGACAAAGTGGGGTTGAGGCACAACCAGATCGGCCGTGATCTTATCAAATGGCGGAGCAGACTCGAGGGGCCGAATGGCCTACTCCTGCTCCTGAGTCCTGCGTTCCTAATTGCGGACCCAGTTGTGTTGTCGAGCCTTGAGACTTTTGCCCTGGTCTGTGTTAAATTAATCAGGTCGCGTGGGGGGGTGCAAGGAAAGGGGGACGGTCGGTCGATAATACACTGAAGAAAGTGAGAGCAAAGACTTGCATTTCTCTAGCGCCTTTCACAGCCAGTGAATTACCGTTTGAAGTGCGGCCACTGTTGTAACGTAGGAAACGGGGCAGCCAGTTTGTGCACGGCAAGATCCCACAAACACCAACCTGATACATTTCATCATTATTCTTTCCCTGGCAAGGTCAGCATTTGTTGCCCGCCTCTAGTTGCCCCCTGAAATGAGTGGCCTTGCTCGGCTATTTCAGAGGGGCGGTTAAGAGTCAACCACGTGGTTGTGGGTCTGGAGTCACGTGTAGGGCCAGACTGGGGTAAGGACGGCAGGGGCATTAGTGACCCAGATGGGTTTTTATGACAATCCATGATGGTTGCCATGATTCCCATCACTGAGACTAGCTTTTCAATTCCAGATTTTATTCATTGAATTTAAATTCCACCCCAGCTGCCGTGGGGGGATTTGAACCCGTGTCCCCAGAGCATTAGCCTGGGACTCTGGGCTACTAGTCCACTAGGCCACCACTTCCTCCAAATGACCCAGATCACCTGTTTGTAGTGACGTTGGTTGAGTGGTTAAGTTTTGGCCCAGGACAGCTGGGGGAACGCCCCCCCCCCCCCCATCCTGCTCTTCTTCAGATGGGATCTTCTTTATACCCCCCTGACGGGACAGATAGGGCCTCCGCTTAATGCCTCGCCCGGAGGGCGGCACCTCCCAGAGAGCAGTGCAGCTCTCCCTCAGCACGGAGGTGCTCCCTCCGCCGGTGTGGCAGCTGCCCCCCCCCCCCCCCCCCAAACCCCTACTCCCGGCGCCTCTTGGTGCAGTCCGTGGCGCAGATGGCGCGCTCGAGCCCCTGGGGTGGGAGTTGAATCGACGACCTTCCCCGAGAGGGGGCAGACGTGGAGGTGGCCGGCTAATGCGTTGAGGGGAAGAGGAGGGCGGGAGGTGGGTAGCAGAGGGGGGGGTGTGTGGGGCTCAGACTGACGTTACTAAAGGTTGGGTGGGTGGCTAGGCCGCTGGAGACCAAAGGTTGGGGCAGAGGGAGGACTTGCTGAACCATGACCGTGCGAGTTCTGACTCCCTTCCGCTGCGAGAAAGCCACAAACAGCTGGGGCCGGGAGCTAGCAAGTTCCTCATTCTGGTTGCTCGGCCACCCTTAGGCATGAATCTTAGCTGCTGAGGCAAGTGAAACGAGAACTGGAAGTGTTTTAACTTGCTCAGCTCGCAGCGAACTGGTTGTGGGCGCCCTTGGCCCCGCTCCAGGGTTTTGTGTCTCGGATTGAGTTACTGTCTCCTCATGTGCCTGTCACAGGAGAAACCGGTCCTGCAGCTTTTTTCTTTTTCCCTGCTTGCGTGTTGAGTCCCGAGGGATCGGCAGCAATGTCGGCGAATTTACTTGCTGACTTTTTTTGTAGCTCTTAGCAGTTTCCTGATTATATTTAAGGAAGAGCTTATTTGTCAGCAATATCTCGGGAACATATAAAGGTCGGACTATTAATGTGTCAAAGTACTGACCCCCCGCCCCGGGCAGCGTGGCGCCTCCTTCAGTGTTTTTGTAGTGCGGTCGCTGTTTTTGTAATAATGTGGGGATTGTGGCAGCCAGTTTGCTAACAGCAAGCTCACAGACAGAGGCACACACAGACAGACTGAGTGAAATGGGCTTATGTTCCCTGGAGTTTCGAAGAATGAGAGACGATCTCGTTGAAACCTACAAGATTCTGAGGGGGGTTTGACAGGGTGGACACTGGGAGATTGTTTCCTGCTGGTCGGAGAATCTAAAACACGGGGGGGTGCACAGTCTCAGGATAAGGGGCCGATCGTTCAGGACTGAGGTGAGGAGAAATTACTTCACTCGAAGGGTTGTGAATCTTTGGAATTCTCTACCCCAGAGGGTTGTGGAGGCTCCATCGCTGAATATATTTAAGGCTGGGATAGAGAGTTTTTTGGGGTTTCGGGGCATAAAGGGATATGGGGAGCGGGCAGGGAAATGGGGTTGAACCCCAAGATCAGCCATGGTTGTATTTAATGGCGATGGGCCGAGTGGTCTACTCCTGCCCCTGATTCTTAGTTCTCATCTGAATAATGGCACCTCTGGCAGTGCACCGCTCCCTCAGTACTGACCCCCTTCTCCCCTGGCAGTGCACTCTATCCAATGGAGCGCTGCCTTGATTTTTTTTTTTGTGTGCTAAAATGAAGCCTGGAATGGGACTAGATCACATGGCCTTCTGGTCTCGGGGACTAGAGCGCTCCCAACTGAGCCATGGCTGATGCTCCCTCAGCACTTCACACGTCGAAAGTACTTTAATGACTGTAACCACGCCCGGTCTCCCCATCGCTTAGCTCTCGACGAGCACCACAAGAACGCACAGCGTCTGGGCACTTGTATCATGCTGTGGAGGGGAGCTTGCTGGGTGCGAATTGGCTGCATGACAACCGTGATTGCACTTTGTCATTCGTTTGCGGGCGCTATAAAAATGCAGATCTGGCGCTGGGAAATGCGCCCCTTGAGTGCCGTAACCGGCAGGACCATGGACCAAATGCTGGAAAGCGGGGTTGGGCCTGGTTGCTCGGCTGCGCACGGACGCGATGGGCCGAGTGGCCTCTTCCTGTGCCGTGAACTCTCTACGATTCTACACCCTTTCGAACCTAACGACCGAGCCTGTCAAGGGGTACTTGCGCATGGTGGGGGAAGTTAACTCCCTCGTGCGAGACCTCGAGCGGGCGTTCCGGTGTCATCTTTGCCACGAGGCCTGAACTAGGCCGCACTCTTTAATTCCTTGTCAATTCGGATTCTGTTCACTTTAAAATTCAGCCAACCTTTCCTTCCTGTGTCGTTTCTCTCCTCCAACCCTACCCCCGCCCCCGCTGCTTCCAAATTAGGAAGCTGGCCAACTGGATGAACGTCAGGAGTGTGTATGAGGCCAGACAGAAGCTGTGTTAGACTGGGCACCTGGCTCAGTGTTTCTTCCTGTTGTTTTTCACGCTCCAGTCTGGGGCGAGGTGAAGAGGTCGTGGCGTGTTTTCCAGAAGGCGAGGCTTTTTAGTGAAGCGCCGTCGGAAGTGCTGGCGGAGGGAGGAGAGGCTGCGGAGGCCCCTGTGTGCCAGTGGAAAACATGACGCAGGTCAGGCCTCAGCCAAGAGCGTGGCCGGAGGGCTGCTAACGCCATTGGCGACCCCCCCCCCGACTCCTTGCGTCAGAGACTGGCGGGCTTGAGCCCCGGTCGCCAGTGCTGAGGGCGTGCTGCGCTGCTGTCAGCACCATCGTTTGGATCAGACATTAAACAGCGGAGTTCAAAATCAGGAAGGGGGTTTGGACAGAGTAAATAAGGAGAAGCTGTTTCCACTGGGCAGGAGGGTCGGAAACCAGAGGGGACACAGATTGAAGAGAATCGGGGAAAGAACCAGAGGGGGAGATGAGGAGAATTTTTTTTTTTTTTTGACACAGCGAGTTGTTGTGATCTGGAAGGCGCTGCCTGAAAGGGCGGTGGAAGCAGATTCAATAGGAACTTTCAAAAGGGGAATCGGTTAAATACTCGAAGGGGAAACATTTGCAGGGATGTGGTGGAAAGAGCAGGGAGGGGAAGATGGGGACTAATTAGATCTTTCCAGAGCCGGTACAGGCACGATGGGCCGAATGGCCTCCTGCGCTGGGTCACTCTATGAACCCCCAGCCTTGCTCGGGGTTTGATGCGTTGGGTCCATGTTAAACTGGGCAAGCTGGTTTACTGAGCGAGCGCTGGGCCGGGGTGGGCTGCTGTTTGGGTTCGGGGTGCTGGTGGAGCTCCAGCTGTTTGCATAACTCATTACTGCGCGGCCTCTCTACCCCGCCAAGTGCCAGCGACCAGCACCTCCCAACGCGGCACCGAGTCGCACAGACTGGAGAAGGCCCCTGCCCTGTGCTATGTAAGGCTGACACCGGGCAGGAGAGGGCTCCTGTTAACTGACCTTGATGACCATGGGCTGGAGGGAGGGAGGGAGGGTGCGGGGAAGGGAGAAATCAGTCGGGGCTCCCATTGCTGATGGCCTCTCCGTTGAACGTACGCAGGGGTACCCTGCACGAGCAGCGTCGGGCTGGCCTGCGATGCCGCTCGCGGTTGATCAGCCCACCGACTTTTGCACCCCTCCCCCGCCTTCCCCCAACCCCTGCCACTTGTTTGATAATGGAAGGCAGAACAAACCCGAGCAGGGATCAATTACTTCTGGGGAGTGGGGGGGCGGGCTGGTGGGGTGGTGAGTGTTGGAGGTGGGGGGGGGTGGGGTTTGCAGTCAGAAAGTGGTATTGAAAGAGAGAGAATTGCAAGGGCATCCCCAAAGCCGCTTACAGCCAGTGAGGTACTTTTCGAAGCTGTGCTCGCTGTTGTAAGGTAGGGAACGAGGCAGCCAATTTGCGCACAGCAAGATCCCACAAACAGTGACGGGATAATGGCCCAGATCAGCTGGCGTTTTTTTTTTTTTTTTGGGGTGGTGATTTGAGGGATAAATGTCACAGGACACCTACCCCTCCTTAGATGTGAGAACTTTTATAAGCAGGCGTGGACCTGGCTTCCATGTCCCCCTCAAACAGGGCGCGCCCCCTCCCACTCCCCCAGGCCTGGGCCTAGTCCCTCGGGCAGCAAGCCTGGGCCCACAATCGAGTGTGAGCTTTAGAGTTTCGTGCTCCAGCTTGGGAGTGGGGCCTCGAACCCCCACCCACCCCCAACCCCCGTCAGCCCTCTGACTGGGTGGCACCTGCCTCGTTGTTGGCACCACCTCTTCAAAGTGGATGAACAACCAACAAAAAAAAGGTTGAACCTGCTTCGAGAGTGGTGTGGGTTGCCTGTTTTGTGGGGATTAAATGCGCTCTCTTTTGCCCCAAATTTGAAAAAAAAAAACCCCTGCCCCTTACAGCAGGAATGTAGCCTTCGGAAGGTGCAGGGGTTAAACTGGCACCCACCACACCGCCCCCCCCCCCCCTTCCTCCTCTGAGCAATTCAGCTTCATGACACTTTCCCAGACACATCACACCCTGTTCCTTAATCTTGACTGGACATGTCTTCTGCTCGCAATGGTTCAGGGCAGAAATCTGGGGCAGTGCCTACTTGATTGGGAATCTCTTGGACCCCATTCTCTCCTCATCCCCCCCCCCTCTCTCCTCATCCCCCCCCCTCTCTCCTCATCCCCCCCCCTCTCTCCTCATCCCCCCCCCCTCTCTCCTCATCCCCCCCCCTCTCTCCTCATCCCCCCCCCCTCTCTCCTCATCCCCCCCCCCTCTCTCCTCATCCCCCCCCCCTCTCTCCTCATCCCCCCCCCCTCTCTCCTCATCCCCCCCCCCTCTCTCCTCATCCCCCCCCCTCTCTCCTCATCCCCCCCCCCTCTCTCCTCATCCCCCCCCCCTCTCTCCTCATCCCCCCCCCTCTCTCCTCATCCCCCCCCCTCTCTCCTCATCCCCCCCCCCTCTCTCCTCATCCCCCCCCCTCTCTCCTCATCCCCCCCCCTCTCTCCTCATCCCCCCCCCTCTCTCCTCATCCCCCCCCCTCTCTCCTCATCCCCCCCCCTCTCTCCTCATCCCCCCCCCTCTCTCCTCATCCCCCCCCCCTCTCTCCTCATCCCCCCCCCTCTCTCCTCATCCCCCCCCCTCTCTCCTCATCCCCCCCCCTCTCTCCTCATCCCCCCCCCTCTCTCCTCATCCCCCCCCCTCTCTCCTCATCCCCCCCCCCTCTCTCCTCATCCCCCCCCCTCTCTCCTCATCCCCCCCCCTCTCTCCTCATCCCCCCCCCTCTCTCCTCATCCCCCCCCTCTCTCCTCATCCCCCCCCCTCTCTCCTCATCCCCCCCCCCTCTCTCCTCATCCCCCCCCCTCTCTCCTCATCCCCCCCCCTCTCTCCTCATCCCCCCCCCCTCTCTCCTCATCCCCCCCCCTCTCTCCTCATCCCCCCCCCTCTCTCCTCATCCCCCCCCCTCTCTCCTCATCCCCCCCCCTCTCTCCTCATCCCCCCCCCTCTCTCCTCATCCCCCCCCCCTCTCTCCTCATCCCCCCCCCCTCTCTCCTCATCCCCCCCCCTCTCTCCTCATCCCCCCCCCCTCTCTCCTCATCCCCCCCCCCTCTCTCCTCATCCCCCCCCCCCTCTCTCCTCATCCCCCCCCCCCTCTCTCCTCATCCCCCCCCCCTCTCTCCTCATCCCCCCCCCCTCTCTCCTCATCCCCCCCCCCCTCTCTCCTCATCCCCCCCCCCTCTCTCCTCATCCCCCCCCCCTCTCTCCTCATCCCCCCCCCCCTCTCTCCTCATCCCCCCCCCCTCTCTCCTCATCCCCCCCCCCTCTCTCCTCATCCCCCCCCCCTCTCTCCTCATCCCCCCCCCCTCTCTCCTCATCCCCCCCCCCTCTCTCCTCATCCCCCCCCCCTCTCTCCTCATCCCCCCCCCCTCTCTCCTCATCCCCCCCCCCCTCTCTCCTCATCCCCCCCCCCTCTCTCCTCATCCCCCCCCCCTCTCTCCTCATCCCCCCCCCCCTCTCTCCTCATCCCCCCCCCCTCTCTCCTCATCCCCCCCCCCTCTCTCCTCATCCCCCCCCCCTCTCTCCTCATCCCCCCCCCCTCTCTCCTCATCCCCCCCCCCTCTCTCCTCATCCCCCCCCCCTCTCTCCTCATCCCCCCCCCCTCTCTCCTCATCCCCCCCCCCTCTCTCCTCATCCCCCCCCCCTCTCTCCTCATCCCCCCCCCCCTCTCTCCTCATCCCCCCCCCCTCTCTCCTCATCCCCCCCCCCTCTCTCCTCATCCCCCCCCCCTCTCTCCTCATCCCCCCCCCCTCTCTCCTCATCCCCCCCCCCTCTCTCCTCATCCCCCCCCCCTCTCTCCTCATCCCCCCCCCCTCTCTCCTCATCCCCCCCCCCTCTCTCCTCATCCCCCCCCCCCTCTCTCCTCATCCCCCCCCCCCTCTCTCCTCATCCCCCCCCCCTCTCTCCTCATCCCCCCCCCCTCTCTCCTCATCCCCCCCCCCCTCTCTCCTCATCCCCCCCCCCTCTCTCCTCATCCCCCCCCCCCTCTCTCCTCATCCCCCCCCCCTCTCTCCTCATCCCCCCCCCCTCTCTCCTCATCCCCCCCCCCTCTCTCCTCATCCCCCCCCCCCTCTCTCCTCATCCCCCCCCCCCTCTCTCCTCATTCCCCCCCCCCCTCTCTCCTCATTCCCCCCCCCCTCTCTCCTCATTCCCCCCCCCCCTCGTTCTTGCTCCCCCCCAACCCTGAAAAGAGAAGCGGGAGTCCCATATCAGATTACTTTGAGAGATGGCTGGGAATGTTTTGTTCGGAAGCATGGTCGTGATGGTGGGGAGGAAGGGAGAGGTGGGTGGGCCGGAGTGCTAAAACCTGCTGAGATCCACTGACTTGGCAGAAATGAAAGAGAGATTCCTGCACTTGAGGGGTTGCTTAGGATCTGGCAGTCGCTGCCTGAAAGGCTGGTGGAATTGCTTTCAGTCAGGAGGAGTATTTTTTTTAATTCTTTCACGTGATGTGGGTGTTGCTGGGCTGGGCTGGGCCCAGCATTTATTGCCCATCCCTAATTGCTCCCTGGAGAAGGTGGTGGTGGAGCTGCCGCCTTGAACCACTGCAGTCCCTGTGGTGTAGGTACACCCACCGTGCTGTTAGGGAGGGAGCTCCAGGATTTGGACCCAGCGACAGTGAAGGGACGGCCGGTATATTTCCAAGTCAGAATGGTGAATGGCTCGGAGGGGAACTTGCAGGTGGTGGTGTTCCCCATGTGTCTGCTGCCCTTGTCCTACTCGTTGGTAGTGGTCGCGGGTTTGAAAGGTGGTGTCTAAGGAGTCTTGGTGAGTTGCTGCAGTGCATCTTGTAGATGGTACACACACTGCTGCTACTGTGCGTCGGTGGTGGAGGGAGTGAATTTTTGTGGATGGGGTGCTGATCAAGCGGGGCTGCTTTGTCCTGGATGGTGTCGAGCTCCTTGAGTGTTGTGGGAGCTGCACTCATCCAGGCAAGTGGAGAGTATTCCATCACACTCCTGACTTGTGCCTTGTAGATGGTGGATAGGCTTTGGGGAGTCAGGAGGTGAGTTACTCTCTGCAGGATTCCCAGCCTCTGACCTGCTCTTGTAGCCACAGTATTTATATGGCTGGGTCCAGTTCAGTTTCTGGTCAATGGTAACCCCCAGGATGTTCATTAGTGAGGGATTCAGTGTTGGTAATGCCATTGAACGTCAGTGGGCGATGGTTAGATTCTGTCTTGTAGGTATGGTAGTTCCTCGGCGTGTCAGCCAATCTGACTGGAATGAATAAGGAGGGAGATTGACCAAGAGTCCATTCCTTGCTGATTTTTTTTTTTAATATACATCGTTTGTTGATGGGCTGTGGTGCTGGCTGGGCCAGCATTTATCGCCCATCCCTAATTGCCCCCTTGAGAAGGTGGTGGTGAGCCACCTTCTTGAGCGGCTGCAGTCCACGTGGTGTAGGTACACCCACTGTGCTGTTAGGGAGGGAGTTCCAGGACTTTGACCCAGTGACAGTACAGGAACGGCCAATATATTTCCAAGGTGGGATGGTGTGGGGCTCGGAGGGGATCTTTAACGTAGTAGTGGCTTCTGATGGCCCAAGTTAACGTTGCAACAACAACAACTCTGATTTCTGTGGCACCTCTAACTGAATAAAACATCCCCAAAGCACTTCATAGGAGCCTTATCAAACAAAATTTGACCCCGAGCTACAACATGACTGGTGGCCAAAAGCTTGGTCAAAGACATTGATTTTAAGGAGTGTCTTAGAGGAGAGGAGAGGAGGGGAGAGAGAGAGAGAGAGACGGAGAGGTTTAGGGAGGGATCTTTCTGTACATAAAGGACACCCGATTGATGGAACTGTCTGGTCTTTTGTGGACGCGCTGTTGTACTTGGATGATTTGACCCCATTTCTGAACAGCTCTTACTGCTAGCCCCAGCCCAGAGGAAGGGGAGGAGGTACCAGGCACCAATGGAAAGATCAATGAGGGAGTTGCACAGGGGAAAGGCTGGTCCTTTTCCCAAAGCCATGTGGCCCCAGTTTAGTTCCTGCCGTGTTTGTCAGTCCTGTCCTGTTTGGAACATCAGTGGTGCTGAGGCCCACCACAGAGCAGGAGGGAGAACCCTTGGACCGTGAGGGCAGTGGATGGGTTGGGTGGGGGTGGTTGCCGGGATCCTTGGTCGTTCTCTGGTTGCCCCCTCCAGGAAATTGGGAAGCTGGGTTGGGGGTGGGGAGAGGAGAGGCACAGGTTGAACAGCCCAGAGAGGCTTTGGAGATGAGGAAGACTGGCCGTTTGGATCAGAGGCATTGGGATATTGAGAGGGGCATGGTGGTGGTGTTCTGGTGTTTTGGTACTCAACATCTAGGGCAGTAGAAGAGGAAAAGAAAGAATGATCACATTTAGGATACCACTCAAATCCTGCATGGGTTAAATTATTATTTTTTTAGGTGCCAGGAAAGAATTCCATCCTCGTTCATTTTTATTCTTTCACGGGATGTGGGCATCACTGGCAGGGCCAGCGTTTTTTGCCCATTCCTAATTGCCCCTTGAACTGAGTGGGCTTGCTCGGCCATTTCAGGGGGGCAGTTAAGAGTTGACCACATGGCTGTGGGTCTGGAGTCACATGTAGGCCAGACCGGGTGAGGACGGCAGATTTCCCTTCCCTAAAGGGGCATGAGTGACCCAGATGGGGGGTTTTTACGACAATCCATGATGGTTGCCATGATTACCATCACTGAGACTCGCTTTTCAATTCCAGATTTTATTCATTGAATTTAAATTCCACCCCAGCTGCCCGTGGGGGGATTTGAACCCGTGAACCTGGAGCATTAGCCTGGGACTCTGGGTTACTAGACCAGCGACGTTACCGCTGTGCCATTGTCTTTCCCCCTGTCCCAGTTTCTGTTGCATTTCCTGCCCGGCGTTCATCTCCAGCCACAATTACTAACCCGCTTCTCCTCCTGAACAGGTGCGGACCCGATTGGAAGTGGGGGAAGGAATTTTTACGACCACAGGGAGCCGGCGTCCTGAACTCCGACATCCGACAGCTCCCGCAGAGGCACAAACATTGACTGCAGTCAGAGAGCAGAGGGGGGGTGTTTAAACCCGGCTCTCAGTCCCGGACAGCCCCATGTACTCCATTGACCCCAATTGACACACGTGTCTTTTGTCGGGGGTGGGGGGTGGGGGGGCGGGGCGGGTGGGGTGGGGTGGGGGGTGGGGGGGAGGGAGGGAGAGGGTGCTGCAGAGGAAATTGGCTGCTACACGAACCTGAACAAGAACCTGGGAGCCGCACGTGCAGGCCTGTGGAAATGAGTGACTTTTGGTTGTGTTTTGGCTGCTCGGAGGTGGAGAAGGCTCAACCGGTGAGTACAGCTTGACCCTTTTTTTAACTGGGGTTTTCTTCCTCCTGAATGGTTTCCTCCTTTCCCTGGCCTGAACCTGCAGCATCAAAGTGAGAGTGCGAGCTGGCGCATTGTCTCCCAGGCCTGGACAGCACACTCAGGATGGATGTGACGTCTGCGGAGAGGGGCACGGAGGACGTTTAGTCGAATGGCTGCCTGGATGAGGGGGTTACAGACGTGTGGACGGACCAGGGAAGCTGAGGTTCAAAGGATCACAGGATTATTATGGCGCAGAAGGAGCCCATTCGGCCCATCGTGTCTGCACTGGCTCTCCGAATGAGCAATTCACTTGGTGCCATTCTCCCATTCTCCTCCCTGTAACCCTGCACATTCTTCCTTTTCAGATGACTGCCTCGATTGACCCTGCCTCCACCACACTCTCAGACAGTGCATTCCAGATCCTAACCACTCAATTGACCCTGTCTCCACCTCACTCTCAGACATTGCGTTCCAGACCCTAACCACTCAATTGACCCTGTCCCCCCCACGCTCTCGGGCAGCGTGTTCCAGACCCTATTCACTCACTGCGTGAAAATTTTTTTTTCCTATAATTTTTGCTGCTTTTACCAATGACCTTAAATCTGTGTCCTCTCGTTCTCAATCCTTCCACCAATGGGAACAGATTCCTGTCCCACCCCCAACCTTGTGTCTACTCTGTCCAGACCCCTTGTGATTCTGAACACCTCCTGCAAAACTCCTCTCAACCTTCTCTTCAAGGAAAACAGTCCCAACTTCTCCACGTAACTATCTGCGTAATGGGAATTTGTCATCCCCCGGGACCATTCTGGTCAATCTTTTCTGCACTCTCTCCGATGTCTTTGCATCTCTCCTAAAATGCCCAGAAATGGACACGATACTCCAGCCCTTGAGAGCAGAGGAGGCTAGGGAGGAGTAAAAGCAGAAACTAAAACAGCAAACGCTGGAAAAACTCAGCAGGTCTGGCATCATCTGCGGAGAGAGTTAACGTTTTGAGTCTGTATGACTCCTCTTCAAAGCTTTAGAAAAGTGATACGGAGTCGAAATGTTAACTCTGTTCCTCTCTCCACAGATGCTGCCAGACCTGCTGAGTTTTTCCAGCACTTTTCTGGTTTCGTTTCGGGTTTCCTGCATCCGCAGTATCCTGCTTTTTGGTTTCAGGCCGAGGTGCTTAAAAATCGAAGATTTAGAGCGCAAATAAAGAGAAACTCCTTGCAGTGGCTGAAGGATCGATATCCAGGGGGACACTGATTTAAATGACTGGCGAAAGGACCGGTGGGGGCTACAAGGAAAACATTATTAACACGAGAAAGTGGCGATGATTTGGAAGTCGCTTCCCGATGGGATGTTCGCTGCAGATTCCACAATAAATCCCAAAAGGGAATTGAATAAAAAAGAGTACATGATTATGGGGAGGGGCGGGGGGGTGGGGTGGGGTAGTGGGAATAACTAGATCGCTCCTCAGAAAAGCCAGTAGAAGAGTCGATGGGCTGAACGTCTGGATAGTGCACTTCTATAGCCTCCAGAACATTCCGGAGCGCGTTGCAGCCAATGAGGTAATTGTTTTGAATTGTGTAGTCGCTGTTGTAATGAAGGAAATGCAGCAGCCAGTTTGAGCACAGGAAGCTCCGACAATCATGATTTTCTTTTTCTCTCTCTCAAATGATGTTGGTTGAGGCATGAATATGGGTCCCAGGGCATCGAGGAGATCTCTCTTTTTCTCTCCCCCTACCCCCAATGACCTTTTTAATAGTGGCCGTGGGAACTTTTACATCCACCATAGAGGGCACGTGGGGTCTCCAGTTTAAATGACCGTCAAAAGATTTTCTTTTTCAAAAAAAAAGTGCAACCCTTCAACTCTTCTTTGGCGAGTCCTTGCAGTTCAACTGTTAAATCTGAGTGGTTTTGGTTTGAGGAGGAGGGGGGTAAGAAAGCATCCACTCTGCCCAGCACTGTGACAGTGGGAAGGACTCGATGATGTTGGCTCTGCTCGCTGACCGTTCCTGGGTCTGAAGGCCAAGGGTTCAAATTCTATGCCGGGAACACGCAATTGAAAGAAACAGATTGAGTCATTCACTTTCAAAATGGCTACCGCGTTTTGCCCATTCCTCAACAATGAGTGCCCTACATTGGCATTGTTGACCGGGCCCAGCATTTATTGCCCACCCCTAATTGCCCCTTGAGAAGGTGGTGGGTGAGCTGCCACCTTGAATCGCTGCAGTCCCTGTGGTGTAGGTTCACCCACTGTGCTGTTAGGGAGGGAGTTCCAGGATTTTGACCCAGCGACAGCGAAGGAACAGCCGATATATTTCCAAGTCAGGATGGTGTGTGGCTCGGGGGATCTTCCAGGTGGTGGTGTCCCCATGTGTCTGCTGCCCTCGTCCTTCTAGATGGTAGAGGTTGTGGGTTTGGAAGGTGCTGTTGAAGGAGCCTTGGTGAGTTGCTGCAGTGGATCTTGTAGATGGTACACACACTGCGTCAATGGTGGAGGGAGTGAATGTTTGTGGATGGGGTGCCAATCAAGTGGGCTGCTTTGTCCTGGATGGTGTCGAGCTTCTTGAGTGTTGTGGGAGCTGCACTCATCCAGGCAAGTGGGGAGTATTCCATCACACTCCTGGCTTGTGCCTTGTAGATGGTGGACAGGCTTTGGGGAGTCAGGAGGTGAGTTACCGCAGGATTCCCAGCCTCTGACCTGCTCTTGTAGCCACAGTATTTATATGGCTGGTCCAGTTCAGTTTCTGGTCAATGGTAGCCCCCAGGATGTTGATAATGGGGGATTCAGTGATGGTAATGCCATTGAATGTCAGGGGGAGATGGCTTGATTCTCTCGTTGGCGTTGCTTGGCACCTTGCACATCTCCGTAACAGAAGGTTGTGGGTTCAAATCCACACCAGAGACCTGGGGAAAAATCCAGGTTGACAGCCCAGTGCTAGTGCAGAGGAAGCCTCAGCTCTGTCGGCAGTGCGGGGAGAGCTCCAACTGTATTGGAGGCAGGGGATGGGTAGTGTGGGGCAGTGCCGATGGAGCTCTGCCCTGTTGGGTGGAGGAAGGGGCGTGGGGGAGCCTTGCCGTGGGAACCTCAAACCTGTCGTGGAGGGGTGGGTCATGGGGTGGTGCTGAGTAAGCACCGCACCATGGCCACCCTTCTTGCCCCCCCCCCCCGCCCTCGTGGGGTGGTGAAAGATCCCATGAGCACTTTTTTTTTTTCTTTTGATCGTTGTTTCTATAATTTGCAAGCCTGGCTTTGCTGGAGGGATGTGACGTTGGCAACTGTGGTGGTGGTGGGTGGGGGGGTTGGTGTGCTCAATGTGAAGTTAGTGCAGCATTTCAAAGGGACGTGTGCCAACTTGGCAGGTCTCCAGTCAGCCACAACCATCTTCCTCCAGAAAGCTGTGAGGATGACGCGGGCTATTAGGAACTTTTAAGACTTGAGAGCGACAAATGTTGTTTTGTTGGGTAATGTGCCGAGCTAGAGATCTGCCACGATCTAATCGGATGGTGGCCGATGCGCTTTTTTTGAAGGGCCGTCACGTCTGTCGTGTCGGAAACGCAGCAGCCGATTTGGGCACAGTAAGATCCCGTGCATAACAAATGCAGGAAGCTGACCAGGTCATTTGCTTTATGATGATGTTGGGTTTAGGGATGAATGTTGACACTGGGGAGAACTCCACCCCCCACCTTGCCCTTTCCAATAACGGCTGTGGGAGGCAGGGCCTCGGTCCAATAAAATAATGCCTCCTGCCCTGCAGCACTCCCTCGGTGCTGCACTAATAGTGTCGGAAAGATTATGCGCTCGGGTGTTAATTGTGTTTAATTGTAGGTAGGCGTGGGCACTACCTGGGCTTTTGCCTGTGCTCCGCTGAAACTGTGGTGTTTGGGTTAGGTGGTGCATGCTTGGAATCTGTACCTCTAAATAAATAGCCGTAAAAGTGTGTCAGGATTGGCTCCTGTTATATCCTTCACCGCCAGGCTTGCAGGGATAGAACACTAAATACCTGGAGTGGGGTTTGACCTATTTCTCAACCACCACCGTTTGAAAACAGGTTATCTGGTCATCACGTCATTGCTGTTGTGGGAGCTTCCCGTGTATAATTTGGCTACCCATGCTTCCTACATTGCAAAAGTGATTATGACCAATTAAGTCTTTTTTTTGGACATGTAAAGTTGGGTAGTCCTGACATCATGAACGGCATTGTGCAAGGTTTTTGGGTTTGCTGGCTCGACACTGAGGGGGAGATTGAGCCTGGTGCCCTTGTCAAGGGCGTGACTTTTTTTTAACAGGATGTGAGTGTTGCTGACTAAGTCAGCATTTCCTGCCCATCCCTAATTGCCCCTTGAAGGTGGTGGGTGAGCTTCCTTCTTGAACCGCTGCAGTCCCTGTGTTGTAGATACACCCACTGTGCTGTTAGGGAGGGAGTTCCAGGATTTTGACCCAGCGACAGTGAAGGTACAGCCGATATATTTCCAAGTCAGGGTGGCGAGTGACTGGAGGGGAACTTCCAGCTGGTGGTGTTCCCATGTCCTTCTAGGTGGTAGAGGTCGTGGGTTTGAAAGGTGCTGTCAAAAGAATTTACGGTACAGAAGCAGGCGGTTTGGCTGAATGTGCTAGTGTTTAGACGCTGCATGAGCATTTGGTTGGTGTCATCAATGGTGTCGAGTTTTTTTACAGAGCTTGATTGTATGAAAAGACTGATCTAACTGTTAGAACCTTAGAACAGTTACAGCACAGAAGGAGGCCATTCAGCCCATCTTGTCCATGCCAGCCCGAGGACACCCAGGTGTCCTTTCTATTCCCACCTTCCTGCACCCGGCCCATAACCCTGCAGCTTACAGCACTTAAAGTGCAGATCGAGGTACTTTTTAAAAGAGAGTTTAAAGTTTCTGCCTCTGCCACCAACTTGGGCAGCGATTTCCAGACACCCACTACCCTTTGCCTAAAAAAAGTTCTTCCTCATGTCCCCCCTACAACTTCTGCCACTTATCTTGAATCTATGTTCCCTGGTTCTCGAATTCTCCACCAAGGGAAACAATTTTATCCTGTCCACTCTATCTAGCCCCCTCATTATTTTGTACACCTCAATCAAGTCACCTCTCAGCCTTCTTTGCTCTAAGGAAAATAACCCCAACCTATCCAATCTCTCCTCGTAGCTACACTTTTTTTCTAACCCTGGCAGCATTCTTGTAAACAATAGTTAACTGAGTTCATTGACCCGCCCCACCCCCTGGCTGGGTGGGCTTGGGTCAGAATCCCCCTTTCGCCCTTCATGTCATTCCCGATTGATGTCGCTTGCACGACAGGGACAGGAAAAGTGAATCCCAAGCCCACGGAGCTGCCCGCAATTTGATTGGGGTGTGACTCCTTAAGCCCCGGCACCGTTGTGTTTAAAGGAATCGGCCTTTGAAGTGTTTGCATTTGGAGGCGTTTCTGAAAGCTGTCCAGGATCTACCTGTGGCAACACTGCAGGAGGAGAAATGACTCATTTTCAATGTTTGGCCAAACTTTGCCCTCGATTTTGTTTTCAAGGAGTTGTGTCTTCACACAGTTTGTGCTGTAACCCAGCAACTGCCCACCCCCACAGAAAGAAACAAAAGACTTTGCATTTCTATAGCACCTTCTGGGTGACATCCCAAATTGCTTTCCAACCAGTGAAATAACCTTGACGTGCTGGGGTTTCTATTATGAAGGTTTGTGCACAGCAAGCTCCCACAAACAGCAATGTGATGATGGCCCCTTTTTTAAAAAAAATTCTTTGGGAAGTGGGCATCGCTGGCAAGGCCAGCACTTGCTGCCCTTCCCTACCTGCCCCTTGAACTGAGTGGACTTCCTCAGCCATTTCAGAGGGGCAGTTAAGAGTTGACCACATGGCTGTGGTCCTCTTAAGTGCCCCTCTGAAATGGCCGAGTGAGACGGCTCAATTCGATGGGCAATTAGGGATGGGTAACAAATGCTGGATTTACCAGTGATGACCACGTCCCATAAAAGAATTTTAAAAATGTTGCTTTTAAGGAGCTTCTTGAAAGGGAGAGGCAGAGAGGCCTAGGGAGGGAATTCCAGAGCTCAGGGCTGCTGAAGGCACTGCCGCCAATGGTGGAGCGATGGAACTCGGGATGTGCAAGAGGCCAGAATTGGAGGAGCACAGAGATCTGAGGGTTTTGGAGGTTGGAAGGAGGTTATAGAGAGGAAGGGGTGTAGGGGCTGGAAGAGGTTACAGAGATAGGGGTGTAGGGACTGGAGGAGGTTACAGAGATAGGGAGGGGTGCAGGGGCTGGAGGAGGTTACAGAGATGGGGAGGGGTGAGGGGCCGGAGGAGGTTGCCAAGGTAAAGGACTCTCCTGTTCTAAAGTTGGCTGAGGAAATTGAGAGTTAAGGTGATCTGAAGGTGTGGCCAACATGGGGTCTCATTGCATTAACTCCTGTCCTTGTATTCCAGAAGAAGAGGAAGCGGATCGACAGGAGTATGATCGGTGAGCCCATGAACTTCGTACACTTGACGCATGTTGGATCAGGAGACATGTCAAGCCAAGGCTTTTCAATGGTGAGACATGGGGGGTGCTTTTCACCTGTTAATCCCCCAGCACCCCTGGACCCCTGTCTGTCTATCTCTCCTTGAGATGCAGGTGATCTGCTCCAGTATCTGGAGTGGGACCAAAACCCTTGACCTCCTGACTCAGGGCCAGAGAGCACCCACATCCGAGAGATGAGTGTTCTATTCTCCAGTGCCACATTTAAATTCACATTAAACCGTGGAATTGTGGTAATATTACTGGACCAGTAATCCAGGGGCCCAGGCTAGTGCTCTGGGGATACGGGTTCAAATCCCACCATGGCAGCTGGTGGAATTTAAATTCAATTAATAAAATCTGGAATTGAAAGCGAGTATCAGTAATGGTGACCATGACAACTTTCATCGATTGTCGTAAAAACCCATCTGGGTCACTAATGCCCCTTTTAGGGAAGAAAATCTGCCATCCTTACTCAGTCTGGCCTACATGTGACTCCAGACCCACAGCAATGTGGTTGATACTTAACTGCCCCTCTGAAATGGCTGAGCAAGACCACTCAGTTCAAGGGGCAATTAGGGATGGACACCAAATGCTGGCCTTGCCAGCGATGCCCACGTCTGATGAATGAATGAAGTAAAAGTGAAGCCTCGATGCATTTCACTGATGAACCCCTTGATGTGGCTTGTGTACTCTCAACCAACAGCGCAACTGATTTAGCTCTGTACAAAATTGGGGCCTTAAATAAACAGATATTTTATGCATATTTATAAAACCCTGGTAGAATTTTTACACCGCATTGATTCTCTCTCTGCAAGAGGCTTTCTTAAACCCTTTGACCCCTAAACAGTCTTAGTTCAGGCTGCCATGTTGACATCCCGAAGCTGATAGAATGGCATCTCCCTTGTCTATGCAGTTGTTTAAAAAGGACCAGCATTTGACCCTTTCGCAAGATGGAAGCTAAAAACTGACCTCTAGCAGGATGACGAACAGGAGAGGTGGTAACCACCTTGATGTTTGGAGCACTTGTCCTCTATCCATTGGTCGAAATAGTTAGACAGATAGACACTGGGTGAGCTCCCAGCCCACTTAAAAAGAAAATTGTATATATACTGGTGGTAGGTGTCTGAGGTGCTGGTGAGGGGCCAGTGCTCATTGGGCAGCTTCCTCCTTTTAAAGATGGACGATGGAGCAGTGGACGAGGAGGGTGTTGAGACCCACACACCCTGCTAACCCTCCCTTTGTTCTCTGGGATCAGCAAATGGGTCTCGACTTTTTTTTTTTCTCTGTCTTGCTAGTTAATATGTCGCATCTAAACTGTTTCTTAATGAATTTCGTAAACCATTTTAAAGTCACTCGTGATAGTCTACTGCCTGTTTGGGTACCTATGCTCCTCCCCGCCCCGGTCTCGAGTCCAACCAGTTCGGTATGTGTTAATTAGAATTGAGGGCTTTTAGTCAGGACCTCTCCGCAGGGTGATTAATGGAGCCACTCCTGGCTATTTACTTATCCGATTACCAAGCGCCTCCAGCTGGCCTATCTCCTGCCCAAGCGCTGCATGCATGTTGCAATAGAACGGTGCCATCCTGTGACCTGCTGCACGAGATTGAATTAGGGCATCAGTGAACAATCAAGGCAGCTTTTGTCATCCCTGGCCATGTGACATGCAAATCACAGCCTCCCCTCCCCCTCGGGGAATGTCAGGAATCTTAAAACGACTTATAAACAAGTGCAGTATTGCAGCGCGATATCTGCCAGATCTTTGTCACAGTGGGACCTGCCTGCCTTGCAGCAGGGGCTGACACTTTGAAGAGAGGGGCAGAGCGAGTTGGCGGGAGAGAGAGAGAGAGAGAGAGAGACATTGAGGGGGTAGAAAGAGATTTTAGAGTGATAGAAGAATCCAGAGTGGAAGGCAGAGAGAGAGATTTTGAGAAAGAGATCTTGAGAAAGAGATAGAGGTTTCGAGATGGGCATCAGATATTTATCTGGTGCTGCTACTTCAGGATATAAACTGAATTAAATTCTGCTAACTGGGCTGGCTGAGCTGGTTAAGCAAGTTCTCAGATTAAGCCCATGGCTACGTTTGAACAGAGCAGGGCATGAGTGCCCAGAGATGAACAAAAGCAAGAGCTGACAAGAGTGCCAGAAGTGGCTTCCCCCACGGCGACCTGTGCAGTTGAATAGCCCAGTGGTCCATGCATCGGCTTTCCCACCCTTGCCTTGTCGAGGCCTGGTGAGCAAGCAAGCAGCTCCCTCGCCTTCGAGTCAGACAGTTGGGGGTTCGAGTCCCCGCTCTCGAGGTTTGAGCAGGGCTGGCGACTGCCACTGCCAGTACTGAGGGAGTGCCGCACTGTCTTTCAGAGGAGACGTTAAGCTGTCTGCCCTCTCGGCGGTGGTAGGAGGAGGAGGAACGTGTGAAGGATCCTACAGCCGCTATTTCGAAAAGCAGCCCCCGGGAATCTAGGCCCTAAAAATTATCTGTCTGGGTTATTGACCACGTTGCTGTTCCTGGGATCTTGCTGTGCGCACATTGGCAGCCATGTTCCCTCCATTGCAATAGTGACTGCTCATCTTTTTTTAAAAGAAGAGGCACCTCATTGGCTGAAAGGCTCTTTGCCACGTCTCAAGGTTGGGGAAAGTGCAAGATTTACCTTGCCTAACTCCAATAGAACTGTGGTTGAGACTGCGGTTAGCTGAGTCATCGCGGGCCAACTTGTCTGGTTTGGCACTTGGCCTGGGTGCATTTTATCCACCCACTGATCACCGGGACAGGAGGAGGCCATTCTGCCACCTTCAGCTTGTCCCGCCCATCAGTCAGATCACGGCCGACCTGTTTCATAACTCCAGCTGCCCACCTAGTCCCCTCACCCTGAGGGAGATGGTGGTGCAGTGGTAATGTCACTGGGCCGGTAGTCCAGAGGCCCAGGCTGATGCTCTGGGAGGTGGGTGGGGAGACATGGGTTCAAATCCCACCACGGCAGCTGAATGAATAAAATCCGGATTCAAAAGCTAGCCTCAGTAGTGGTGATCTTGATGGCTATCCTGGCCCACACATCCCAGGGACGGGTAACCAATAAAACAATTCTTTCTACCTATTGGTAAATTTCTCCTCGTGTTCTCTCATTAGCCGGGGTCAGTTCAAGAACGGATGAAATCCAAAAGTGGGTTGGTCACAAACTCGACTACAGACACGAGGCAAACTGTAGCAAAGAGCCAGTTATCTTCGCAGTGAGCACCTCCGTTAGCAAGTAAGTTCTGCACCCACAGTGACCTGAGACACTAAGCTTTATACCTTGAGACTGGTGGGTGGGGAGGTGCAGCCTTGTTGAACTGTGTGAAAAGGTAGAAAGCCGTAGATAAGTTAGGAAATTAGGTCATATACATAAACCAGTGGAAATAAACAAAGATGGAATACAGGAAGGAATTGGGTGCAAAATGGCTGGCTTAATTTGACAGGGGCAGTATAGGGACAGGGGTATCTAGCTGGTTACAAATAGTGAGAGTCGAAGGTTAGCTGGAGAGTTAGAGTATTTTGAGGGATGGGCTTCAGTGAGGGTTGTGAGGGGAGGGGGCGAGTTGGGAAGTGGGGGGGGTCAGTTGGGGGGGTTACAGGAAGGGACAGGGCAGTTGGGGAAGGCAGGAGGGGAGGGGGCAGTTGGAGGAGGCTGGAGGGGAGGGGGCAGTTGGCGAGGAGTGGACTGTTGGGGGTTACAGGAGGGGAGGGGGTGAGTTGTGGGGGACAGGAGGGGAAGGAGCAGGAGGGGTCAGTTGGGGTGTTACGGGAGAGAGCAGGAGGGGTCAGTTGGGGGGGGCGGTTTACAGGAGGAAAGGGCGCAGTTGGGATTATAGGGGAGGGGCCAGTTGGGTTACAGGAGGGGGAAATTGGGGGTTACAGGAGGGGAGGAGGCAGTTGGGTTACGGAAGGGGAGGGGGCAATTTGAGGGTACACAAGGGGGCAGTTGGAGGAACCACAGGAGCGGAGGGGGCACATTTGGGGGGGGGGGGGGGGTGGAGGCACAGAAGAAGGGGGCTGTCAGGGGCACAAGACGAGTGGGTGTCAGGGGGCTGCCTGGCATTATCTCATTTGTGTTAGTGTTTGAGGCAATTAACTATTTCGGAATTCTTTGAACAGTAGTCTGTTCGATTTTATACCGGTGGCGCAATCTCTCAAATTGAAGACTTTGGTGTGACATTTCGATTTACGTGCTCTGTACCTGACTCGATTACCATTGTGGGGAAATTTCTACCCTCCTGTGTGATGGATTAAAATTTCTAATTGTCTTTTTTCTCTCCACTGTTGTTTCTTTTTAAGGTGATGGGACTGCCAGCGAAGCCATTCTTGAACTCCCTTCGGTCTGCTCTTTACAAAAAGTTACTTTGAATGGTTTGAACTAATTTATATATAGATATACACACAATTGGGTTTCCTCTGATTCATCGTTTTAAGTCTTCTGTACTGCTCAAGAACTCTGTAGTGACGGTCCTGATTAACATAAGCTTTCTACAGATTTTCCCAGTGAGGAAGGAACATGTGGGCTCTTAAGCCTCCAAGGTCTATACGGAAGTGTTTTTAAACCTGTTCTTTTATAGTTCTGCTCAGGCTTTTAGGTCACATCCCCTCGATTTGCAGTGGAGCGCGAGTCTGCGCTTGTGGGAAAGGGTGGACCGTTTTTATATTTTGCCTTTTGTTGGGGGGAGATGGGGAGAGTTTTTGGCTGCTTTTGAAGAACTCCACTCAGTTTTGGAGTATATCAACCAAATGAGGAGGGTTGTGAGATGGGGGTGGGCTCTTGAGGTTGGAGGCACTGCCCTTCGGTTTATTGGGATAACTGAAGACTCGACTAGTCGGCATTTGGACTGTCTGCTTGCACAGCGGATGGCCCTCTGCCCATCCCAAGAGGGGCAAGCTCCATGACACTAAAATGGAGGGTCACGCAACCGTGAGGTGAGACACCTCCACAAGTAAGCTCACCTCAAGACTGTAGTGCTGCCCCATAGTTCTTCACGGAATGAAATGAATTCCTTTTGATGTTTTTCCGGGATTTTGTTATCTAAGGGAACATCTGGCGTTTGTTTCTCTCTCTCTGCTTTGGCTCATTAACACTCAATGCTCAAGAGCGAGAAACATCAAGAGCGAGGAACAGCCTCCCTCATAGCTCACTGCACTGCCACGATCCCAGTCCAACTGTTAGGCTTGCCACGATGGGGAGAACCTCATGGCTGGTGCGCGTGCGCACGCGCGCGCACACACACACACACACACACATACACACACACATATATATGGTTAGAGAGGGGCAGCTCTCCATTGCTGTCTGCCGGCAGTGGGTGGGGAGAAACCAGAGACTGGCTTTAAAGTTCCTGTTCATCTAAAATTACCTTGATAAAAGTGTTGACCTCTTGAGTTGAGAGTTGCGCAAGAGAACTTGGCCTCGCCAGCAAGAAGCTCTTATATGTGAGATTATTGTTGGACAAACACCTTTCTCCAGATTGGAAAAGAGGCTTTCTGTGACACTGCCAGTTCTCCCCTCCCCACCATCCTTTGTTACACGGCCGCAGCTGACGGTTTGGCTAGTTGGTATGGCCCAAGACCACTGGATCACCCAAACTCTGGCAATGTCTATAAGGATGTTAATTTCATGCCCCCCCCCCCGCCAGCTCTCAACAACATGGCTGCATTACAATGGGTAACTAAATCCTATCATTTTCAGGAAAGGCACAAGGGGACCTTCCAATCCATTGGTGTAGTCAGCCTTTGACTGCTCTCATTGAAGCCTTCCCACTGTTCCTCTGGAGATGGTAAATACTGTCTTAGCTATGTGGGGGTGGGGGGAAGGGGGTGCTGCTGCTGCTGCTGTTTTTAAAAAGTAATTTGCGCAAATTTTTGTTAATAAATCTGGAAACTTTTTTGTGTTTCAGTCCTGAGGTTGTCATTCTGTTGAGCCAAACAGTCAAGGTGGCTCCAGGAGTTGTGTCCAAAAGCCAAAATGGTGGTGGAGGTGGGGACCAAAATACAGGGGAAGGGGGAATACTTGATTGTTTTGAATGTGTGCGGTACAAAATTGGGCCCTTTGTGTCAGCAACAGCTCTGTGCCGACACTCCTGTTCCACACGGCCCGCCTCCTCCCAACCCTGTCCGCCGTGTGTGACTTGTGTCCGTGAGACTGAATTGTACAGGCCAGCCGGAGAGTAAAGCTCCCCGTACTCTGCAACGATAAGCTTCAGGCGAGTACCAGCCCCCCCACCCGGCCCATTGTCTCCTGCACCGGTTTGACGCCTGCGCTGCGAGATGCCATCTTTTTTCAAGTAAAACCTGTGCAAGTTATTGTCACTGGATTGCCATGACCCCACATTTCAACTTTGCGCAGGTGAGAGCACTCCATTGTGAAGCCCTGTTAGAATGTGGCATGTTTTCCTGCAAGGCAGCATTTTAGAATCTGCAAGTCTTGACAAACCATGGGAGGACCAGCAGAGGGTGGTTCAGAACCGACTGTGGTGCAGTCTGAGGAGCCTTCGCTTCTGCTCCACTTGGTCTTGTGCCACTCTCAGCTCCATCCTCCTCCCTTTACCGGATGTTTAAGTGTCAAAATAAATAAACGTAAAGTGAGCGTCCTATGGTCACTTTATAAATACATGAGGATTTTGGGTGGACTACAGCTTGTGGTCAGGTCAGCCATCATTGTTCCACCTTCAGCCCCTGGGTCTGTGCACTCTGAATGCCTCTACACCTTAAACAATGTCCTAACTCTCGAAGCTTTCACGTCTTATTTCTTAGCAGGATCAGGCTGGGCTTTATTTTTTGTTTTTGCATTAAGCCAGTTGTAGCTAGTTTGGAAAGAAAAATCACACCTTGGAATGAAGTTTATTTGTGAGTGAAAATAACTCTTGGTATGTATGTGAGTTCACTGCCCAAAACTACTGTCCGATATTGGAGCCAGTGAGGCCAGTGTTGTGCCCTGACCCACTGCCTCCGTTAACTTGGCACAGACTGGACCTGGAACGGAACTGCTCAGCTCAGGAGATAAACCTGTCCCGCCATTGGAGAGCAGCCCTAGTGGAACTACCTTAACCTCAGCACAGAGAGCAGAAGTTGGCCTTTACTTGAAGGTCAACTCTGGGACGTCGGAGCATTGGAGCCTGAATTTTCAATGGTCCTGAAGGATTGTGTGAAATCGGAGAATGATTCGGTGCAGAAGGAGGCCATTTGGCCTGTTGTGACCATGCCGGCCCCTTGGTAGAGCTAACCCGGGAGCCTAAAATGGCCACCCATCAGACCTATCAAGGGATCGGTGACGATCTAGGTCTTGGAGCCTCTGTGTCATGGCCACTCACTCACCTAAAGTCCATCCTAAACCCAACATAAAATTGGCTTAAGACCTATTGTTGAACACACGTTGTTACAGATCCTGCTGGTCTGTCAATATGTTGGCTGTTGTGGTTTCATTTTATCGCCAAGGATAGTTTGAGGGCTTTAGACAGAATGTCACTTAGAGCCTCTTGTGATCCAATTATTCAAATGTATCAGTAGCCTTTTGCATAAATCAATTTTAAAAAAAATAGTGCCCTTTGAGGAATATTGTCAACTCCACTTTATTTTAAACGTCCATTTCCTGCCTAGGCCTCCTTTAGGATAGTCCTGCCAATCCACTCAAATTCTGATGATCTACGAGCCTACCTCTGTGTGTTTGTGTGTGTGTGTGTGTCCTGTGTTCAACATCTCCCCCAGCGCAATTAATATTGAGAAGTCACCATTTGCCTCAACATGGCCGAACCCCTAATGACATTTCACAAGATCACAAGTTAGATACAGACTAGGGGAGGCCATTCAACCCCATCTTGGTCCGTCTATCCAGACAGAGCCTATAGTTCCACCATCTCGGCATCCAGCAGTTTCTTAAATTATTCCAGGCCTGCATGCTGGATTTATCCCTTTTTTTTTTTGGCTGGCTGGGATGGAAGTTTGAACCAAACTTGGAACAAGATAGTGTTGAGCTACCAACCTCTGAATTGCTTGTATTAATGGAAGGTGGGCACTTTTTTAAAAGCATGTTAGAGAGCAAATTGTGGGTCTCAAATTGACTTAAAGGAACTTGACACCAATCTGTTAGAAGCCTGGGATTCTTTGGATGGGCACCTTCCTTTGCTGATGATGGTGGTAGAGTTGCTGTATGGTACCTGTGCAACTCAAGATGCAAGCAATCTTTGTCCCTAATAGCCTTATCATTTGGGGTGGGTGGGTGGGGGTAGGGTAATCACAGAATTTCATGCCAATTCTGAATGTGCCGTTTTCTTTTCCCCACATGCACTGTTGTTTTTCCCCCCGCCCTGCCAATCTTCTCCCATCGTCTCTTTGAAGTTCTTGACTCTTGCTGGGGCTGCATTTCCACAGATTGGGTGCCCTTCAGAATCTCTTAGAAAATGGGGCAAGAGAGAGTTGAAAGTTGCAGCCACCAACAGTTCATGTTGCTTCTGATTGATGGGAGGGGTGTGCATTGGGGGCGCTTCTAATAGCGTCAGTACTTTGACCAACAAAAGCAATTATTTGAATGTGCGTATGTTGACGACAGCTGGACTGTCCAATTTGAAACAAAACACAGCAAAACCCTTTCTTAAGAATGTGTCCACTGACGGATGGATAGCTGGGCTATTCCTTGTCCGCAAATGTGTATGTGCATTCTCTGGCCCAAATTTTCAGAAATGATATACATTTATAGACACACATATAATATATTATATGTGCGATAATATTTGGGATGATTTCGAATGTATCTTACGGTTTTAGGTTGGGCTGGCAAAGGGGAAGAACTTTACACATTATTGCTTAGGATATATAGATAGTGTTTCAATCAAATTTATCTGCCTTTTAAAAATTGCGTTTATATTATGCTGCGGTAAGCGGCTGGTTAATGACTGATTCGTGATGCAATGGAGTGATGAGCTGATCTTAGACTTGAGTATGAGAGAATTCAGCATGTGCTCTGACACTTGAAGTACAAGTTGATTTTTTTTAGGAGTTGTAAGTGATCTGTGCTGTACATATTGCAGTATATGTTTCTGTTTAAGCTGTAAGGCTTTTATGTTCTCTTGTCTGTTGTAATGAATGAGCTTTTTTGACGGAACTACTTTCCTAAGCGTTTGTCTCTTTTATTCTACCAGCACTTACCATGCCTCAGCACTCTCTATATAATCCACATTAACAGGAAGTACTCATGGTCTAACAAACCAGATGTGGTGGGGGGGGGTGATTTTATCCTCACCTTTCTTGCCCTGAAGATCTAATTCCGCAGAGTTTACCCAAGCCACTATTTGGGCTGGAGGGACAGCAAATGTTGGCAAACTATCTGTGGGAGCAGCTCAACTCCACCTTGTCTTCCTCCGAAGGTCGGACACACGCTTTCCAGATGGATTCATTGGACTGGCAAGTGGGGTCGGGAATAGGTGACTCATTTTATTTCGCATCCTCAAACCAGCCCAGAGGAAGGCCGCATCCTCGCTGCTGCCGGTTCTGCTTACTTGGCGCAGGCCGGGAGTTATTGTACCGCAGGACTTTTCGGGACTGGCTTCCATTGCAAGCCATGAAGCTTGGAATGACGAGCAACCCGACACGAAGGGCAAGGTAAAGCCTTTGGTTTTGGGGTGGGTGAGGAGGCAGACACACAACTTGTGACCTAAACTGGGACCCCTCCCCAGTCGTCTTGATTTGGCTTCTGTTGGGGGTTCCCTCAAATAGGTGATGCTTTGATTTGCCCTCTAGTTGGTTCTCCTCTCTGTTTTGTGTGGCATGTCCTGAAGTCATGGCTGAGATGGAGAATTTGTTGTGTGGGGAAAGTTTTTTATTTTTTTCCTCTTATGGGATGTGAGCATCGCTGGTGAGGCCAACATTTGTCACCCCCTCCTCTAATTTCCCTTCAACTGAGTGGGTGACTTGCTGGGCCATTTAGAGGGCAGTTTAAGAGTCAACCACATTGTTGTGGGTCTGGAGTCACATGTAGTAGACTAACCGGGGAAGGATAGCAGATTTCCTTTCCTAAAGGGCATTAGTGAACCAGACAATCAGTGATAGTTTCATGGTCACCATTACTGAGACTGAATTTGAATTCCACCAGCTGCTGTGGTGGAATTGGAACTCATATCCCTACAGCATTAGCCTGGCATTTGGGTTACTAGTCCAATGACTTTACCACTATGCCACCATCTCCCCTTCAGTGTACTTATGATTTCCCTTACCACCTTAACGCTGTATGTGAAAACTCACTGGAGCTCAAAACCCCAACTACGACCCTCCAACCCCTTGAATTTCTCCTGAAAGCCCTTCACCCAGAGATTGGCTGAACCCTTGACCTGTTCCGACTGAACAGATGCCTCAGGAATAAATTCATAACACAGCAGATGAGTGTTAATATATTTACAGTGCAGAGACAACAGGCCATTCAGCCCAACAGGTCTATGCTGGTATTTAAGCTCCATAAGGATCTCCTCTCACCATTCCAGCGGACCTTTGAACTCGAGAGGGACGAAAGGATTGGTGGATCGAACAGGAAAGTGGAGTTGGAAGTCGAAGTTCTGCCATAATCTGATGGAGTGTTGCTTGCATTCCATCTCATAGTCATGTTTGCATTCCCTTTTTAAAATTGTGATTGTTTCTTGTATGCATTAAGTAACTAGAACATAAGAACTAGGAACAGGGTAGGCAATTCAGCTCCTCGAGCCTGCCCCGCCATTCAATACGACCTCATTTTGGCCTCAACTCCAATTTCCCGCCCTCTCCCCATACCTTTCAACCCCGTTACTAATTAAAAATCTGCCTATCTCCTCTAAATTTATTCAGTGTCCTGGCACCTGTACATCTGCTATATTGAGTGGAATTGGGAATCTTTTTTTCAAAGGTGAAAGGAAACACAAGAACAGTTTCCAATTGAAACATTTTTAGAGGCTGGTGGCAGTCCTTTGCTCTCTGATACTTTTACAATGATTTCACATCCTGTTTTTGGCACTAGCCTGTTTCTGATGCTCCTTCCCTGCAATGGCACTATGCGCTCATCTGAGAGTGAACAGGTCATGAGTTCAATGGTAATCTGGCCAGAACTGAGGGGTGCTATGTTATTGGGGCTGCGATACCTGGGAGATGGCATTTAAACTGCCTGCCTGTTCTGGTGGATGTTAATGATCTCATCGCTGTTTTGAGGAGGAGTGGGTAGTTTCTCCCTTTAATTGAGTCTGTCAAACCACAGTGGTGCAATGAAACATCAGTTGATCTATTTGTGGCATCTTAGTGCAAATTAACTACTATATTTGTGCACATAAGTGCAGTTGAAAGTAGTTTGTAGATGAAGTAATGTGATAAGGGGGTGGGGAAATTCAAATTTTCAAGTTTTTAGGTGTTTGAATGTAATTCCTTCTAGGGTGGCACTGGTGTCCATTGCCAGCTTCCTAATGACATGGCTAAAAGTAAAAATCCAATCTGTGAAGAATCACTATACCTGTAAGTGTTCCCCTCCCTCCTCGGAGGACCAGTTACTGTACAGCACCATTGAAGATCAATACCATTAAACAAATCCATAATCAAGGTGTGTTTCTAAGTCGTAGAGGTTACTTGGTTTGAGCTCTGGTCCAGCTGATCATACTGAGACCACAGTGACTGGCTTAATTAACTCAACAAATTGGCCAGGATTCCTGCTCCTGATTACTGCCCAATGATCCTATCTAATAAATATAGAGGAAGAGAGAAGTGTACCAGAGAGAGAGAGAGACTGAAGCCTTCAAACAAAACATGGCTTGTGTGCTAGTAAACCACCACCTCCATTCCATGCAGGTTTGATTTTTCAAAACATTGATGATAAATAAAGGTTACAAACACAAAGCTAATTGATATTCTGTTTAATTCATAAAGTATAGTGCAGAGCTCACTCTGTGATGCACAGGAGTAAAAGTCTGCAGAATAAGTGTTGTAGCCCAATGCATTCTCCCATTGGTGATGCTGAGGTTGGTGGCCTACTGATCCTGTTGGGAAAATTGAGATAAAGGAAAATCAAACACTTCAGTTGGGGAAAACAGATACCCAGTTCACACAGTATCAGATTAACCAGAATGAATGGAATATGAGTGCACAATTCTTTCACGTATCTTGAGAATTTTCCCCTGCACTAGAATTCATGACCCATTCTATCATTGGAACAACAATTTTAACATTCTTTTGTTCCTCTAATGTTCACCTTGTTTCCTCCTCTCTTGCTGGAGGTAACTTGCCCACACACAATCACAGAATTTTAATGGCACAGAAGGTGGTTATTCGGCCCATCATGTCTACACTGGCTTTCCAAATGAGCGTTATGACCTAGTGCTATTGCCCTGCCTTTTCCCCGTACCTCTGCAATCATCTAATGTCCTCTTGAATGCCTTGATTGAACCTGCCTCCACCACACTTCCAGGCAGTGCATTCCAGACCTGAACCACTCGTGTGAAAATGTTTTTTCTCACGTCACTTTATTTGCAGATCACAAATCTGTGCCCTCTCGTTCTTGACCCTATTATGAGTGGGAACAGCTTCTCCCTATCCTGTTCAGCCCCCTCGTGATATTGAACATCTTTTTCAACTTTCCTCTCCATCGTCTTCTCTCCACAATACCCCAGCTGAGGTCTAACGAATGTCTTATATAAATTCAGCATAATCTCCCTGCTCTTGTACTCTACGCCCCTATTAATAAAGCCCAGGATACTATATGCTTTATTAATTGTTCTCTCCACCTGTCCTGCCACCTTCAATGATCTTTGCACACACACACCCAAGTCTTTCTGCTCCTGCACTCCCTTCAAAATTTCACCCCTTATTTTATATTGTCTGTCGATGTTCTCCCTACCAAAATGCATCACCTTGAACTTCATCTGCCACCTATCTGCCCACTCCACCATCTTGTCTATGTCCTTTTGAAGTTCCACACCGTCCTCCTCGCAGTTCACAACACTCCCGAGATTCGTATCATCTGCAAACTTTGAAATTGTCCCCTGCACACCAAGATCTAGATCATTAATATATATCAGAAAAAGCAAGGGTCCCAATACTGACCCCTGGGGAGCTCCACTACAAATCTTCCTGCAGCCCGAAATATATCCATTGAACAATACTCTCTGCTTCCTATTTTTCAGCCAATTTTGTATCCATGTTGTCCCTTTTATTCCATGAGCAATAACTTTTCTCTCAAGTCTTGTGTGGCACTGTGTCAAATGCCTTTTGAAAGTCCATGTACATCACATCTTCAGCATTACCATCATCAACCTTTTCAGGTGTAAACCTCAACAATGAGTGTTGGCAGGTTCCAAAACAATACAGGGCATCACTGCCACTGCTGCCAGTCATGTCTATATCCTCACCATTTTGCCTCTGGTGTATTTCTCCCGGGTAAGTCATTTGTTACAAGATGTTATTGTTGTCTTTCTGCATTCTTCATTTTGTTTAAAAAAAATTCTTCCCAATTTCTGCCAAGTGGTACAGTGCTGGCTCATTGGCCCCTTGGTAACCAAGCAACCATAACAAGCAAGGACATTGCGATGATGGTGTGTAATTTGAACTGATTCTCTGTATTAAAAATCCTTCAAGAATGTGTTATCAGGTTTAAATGGGACAGGGAAACCTTCTTCCCATTTCTTATGAAAGTGACTCACTGAATCACAGCACAAAGCAGTCCATTCAGCCTAATCAGTCTACACTGGTGTTTAAGCTTCACACGAGCTTCCTCCTCCCTCGCCCTCTCCATCTCTCTACACACAGGTCTATAGTGGAGCTGGCTGAGTAATGAATCATGAGAGAGAATACCTCAGGACATCCCAAGGTGCATCGCAGACAATGAAGTACTTTCTGAAGTGTAGTCACTGTTGTAGGAAACCATGGAAGCCCATTTGCACACAGCAAGCTCTCACAAGCAGTAACAAATGACAGAGCATTTGTTGTTAGTAATGTTAGTTGAGAGATAAATATTGGATTCGGGACTCTGGGGAACCCCCCACCCCACCTTCCCACCTACCCACTCTTCTTCCAAGTAGTAGTTGTGGGATCTTTTACATCGATCTGAGGGATAGCAGATGGGACTTCAGTTTAACAACTCATCTGAAAGATGGCATCTCTGACAGTGTAGCACTCCCTCAGTACTGGCACTGGGAGTGTCAGTATTGAATCTACACAAGTATGAGGTAGGGATGGAACCCACAACATGGCATGTAGCACAATCCATATAAAATGTTATATTTTAAGTTCTTCTTGAACACTACTGCAGTCTATCCTTTGCGAAAGGAGCAGACTTGAAGGTCAGCCAAGCAGGAATTTTTGCAGTTCCCACAGAAGTTCATCCAGCAATATGAGTCACCATGGTGAAAAGTTCAGACCAGGAAACAAATTCAAAATGCTGAAATAAGCAATAAGAAGGGAAATCAGGTAGAATATTTCAGCCAGAGGTTAATGGAATAGTATAATGAGTCACCAGAGAGGGGAAGAGGCTGCCAGAATTCCTGCTCCTGACTGCAATCCTGCTGAATGTACTCTGTATGTATGCAGTGGACTGCACTGTGAGGATCTTCCTCTCTCTGACGTTTTGGGGGAGGGCTGTGCCAGAACCTCTGGGAGTTAAGGAGATGTGAGCTGCTGCTTGGGGTGAGGATACACTCTTGGTGCACTCCATACTCATGGGGATCTACCTGCTATTGTGCGGCCACATTCCCAGCTATGGGAGCTGTCTCTGTCGGATTTTCCCTATGTTCATCCCTTCACTGGCACAGTCTCTGGACCATCTATCACCTCATGTTGTCTTGCACGATCATCACTTTTGGCATTGAATTTCTCCCGCTCTCCAAGCTGTCACAGACCTCACCCTTTAATTATTTCCCTGGCTCTTTACTTGTGTAAAGGCTGTTTATCTTTAATATCTTCCATTCTGATGAAAGGTCAATGTGCTGAAACGTGACCGTAGTCTCTCTCCACAGATGTTGCCTGCTTAGCATTTCCAGTAGTTTCACTTTTAATTTCTAATCCTGAGTTGTGTGGGTTATTCAGATAAAGGAAAGGGAATTCTGGAATCCATCAGCATGAATGATTCCGATGGATACCTGCCTCAGCTATGCCAAATCCTTGTACCCCAGCCAAAGTTCAGGACCTCCCATTCTCCTTCCCATTGCTGCTGGATGCCTCATCCCATCTCCAGTTTGCTGTACGATATTTGCTACCTGGACATCTTGGGAAAAAAAATTGATCTGTAATGGAATGTGTTAAATGAGTCAGGCACTCTCCTTTCACGGTTCATTTAGACTTCCCATAGGAAAATTACTAAGTCATACATTTGATCTTCAAAACCGATTCAGGAAACAGAAAGACACTGAGATAAAAACAAAAAAACTGCGGATGCTGGAAATCCAAAACAAAAACAGAATTACCTGGAAAAACTCAGCAGGTCTGGCAGCATCAGTGGAGAAGAAAAGAGTTGACGTTTCGAGTCCTCATGACCCTTCGACAGAACTTGAGTTCGAGTCCAAGAAAGAGTTGAAATATAAGCTCTCTCTCTCTCTCCGCCCCCCACATACACACCTTAAACCAGCTTACATTTCAACTCTTTCTTGGACTCGAACTCAAGTTCTGTCAAAGGGTCATGAGGACTCGAAACGTCAACTCTTTTCTTCTCCGCCGATGCTGCCAGACCTGCTGAGTTTTTCCAGGTAATTCTGTTTTTGTTTTTGAACAGAAAGACACTGGTCTATACAACACATTGTGTACCACATGAAATAATCCACCTATTACAAAACAGTGTATTCTCTCAGTCACCAGCAGTAATAGATTCAGGACATTGGCCTGAATCTTCAGAGCAGTGGCCATGATGAGCAGATTGCTGTTATGCTCAAAGATTCCCCTGAATCAATGCTGCTCCACATTTCTTCCAGGATTTTCCGATCCCAGTTGTAGAAGAAATGTGTAGCGTAACATCCCTCGGGGAACTGGGTTGGAGAAGAGTTGGAGGAATGCAGGAAGAGCCCCCTTTGGACGACACCAGCAGCTGTTTTGTGAAAAGTTTAGAAATCCAGACTTTGTGAATGAATAGGTGGATGAGTGGGTAGTGAGTGGGGTCAGGGGAGGGAGGGTAGTCGGGTCGGGGGTGGTCGGGATGGGTTGGGGGGTTAGTCGGGTCAGAGGGGTGGTCAGGTCAGGTGGGGGAGTAGACGGGTCAGGTGAGGGAGCTAGTCATGTCGGGTGAGGGTTAGTTGAGTAGGGTAGGGGTGGTCAGGTGAGCGAGGTTTGATGGGTGGGGTGAGAGCGGTTATCGGGTGGAGGGTAGTCGTGTCAGGAGGTAATCGGGTCGGGTGGAGGGGTAGTTGGGTTGGGTGAGGGAGGTAGTCAGGTCAGGTGGAGGGGTAGTGGGGTTGGGTGAGGTGGGTAGTTGGGTTGGAGGGGTAGTCGGATTGAGGTGGTAGTCAGGTCTTGAGGGGGGGTGCGGGAAGGTAGTTGGGTTGGGTCGGGTCAGGGGGTAGTTGGAGAATAGTTGGGTTGGGTCGGGGGCGTAGTTGGGTCGGGTCAGGGAATGGTTGGATCGGGTTGGAGGGGTAGTTGGGGAATGGTTGGATCGGGTTGGGGGGGGGAATTAGTTGGGTCGGGGTGTAGTCGGGAAATGATTTGGTCGGGTTGAGGGGAGTAGTTGGGTTGGGTCGGGGTGTAATTAAGGAATGGTAGGGTCGGGTTGGGGGGAGGGAGTTGGGTCGGGTCAAGGGGTTTGTTGGGTTTGGGGAGGTAGCTGGGTTGGGTTGGTGGTAGTTGGGTTGGGTTGGGGTGTAATTGGGGAAAGGTTGGGTCGGGTTGAGGGGAGTAGTTGGGTCAGGTTGGGGTGTAATCGGGGAATGGTTGGGTCGGGTCGGGGGGGTAGTTAGCTCAGGTCGAGGGGTTTGTTGGGTTGGGTTTGGGGTGGTAGTTGGGTTGGGGGGATAGTTGGATTGGGTTTGGGGGGTAGTTGGTCGGGGGGGAGTTGGGTCAGGTTGGGGTGTAATTGGGGAATGGGTCGGGTCGGGGGGTAATCGGGGAATGGTTGGGTCGGGGGGTTAGTTGAGTTGGGTTTGGGGGGGTAGTTGGGTTCTGTTGGGTCAGGAGGGGTAGTTGGGTCAGGTCGGAGTGTAACCGGGGAATGGTTGGGTCGGGTCGGGGGGGGTAGTGGGGTTGGGACAAGGGGTTTGTTGGGTTGGGTTTGGGGAGGTAGTTGGGTCGGGGGTTAGTTTGATTGAGTTTGGGGGATAGGTAGGTCGGTTCGGGGTGTAGTCGGAGAATGGTTGGGTTTGGGAGGGGGTAGTTGGGTCGGGTCAGGGGCTATAGTTGGGGAATGGTCGGGTTGGGGGGGGTACTTGGGTTCTGTAGGGTTGGGTGGTAGTTGGGTCGGGTTGGGGGGATAGTTGAGTCGGGTCGGGGTGTAGTCGGGGAATGGTTGTGTCGGGTCGGGGGGGCAGTTGGGTCGGGTCGGGGCGTAATTGGGGAATGGTTGGGTCGGGTTGGGGGGTAATTAGGTCGGATCGGGGTGTAATCGGGGAATGGTCGGGTCGGGTCAGGGGGATAGTTGGGTTGGGTCGGGGGGCCAGTTGGGTTGGGTCGGGTCAGGGGGTAATTGGGTCGGGTCAGGGGGGTAGTTGGGTCGGGTTTTGGGGGGGGTAGTTACTCAAAGCAGGTAGATTTTCTGACCTTAAAGTGACAGACACAACTTCTGAGGGAGTGCTGCACTGCTGAAGGTGCCGTTATTCAGAAGAGATGACAAACCGATGCCAGTCTGCCCTCCTGGAAGGATGGCAGTTTTTGAGGAAGAGCAGGCAAGTGTTCTGGGTCAACATAGACTTTCATCCAGTATCAGTAGAATAGATCATCTGTCATTCATCATATTGCTGTTTGTGGGTGCTTGCTGCTGTATTTCCCACATTTCACAAGAACTTCATTGGCTGTGAAGTGCTTTGGATGGTCCCGAGGTTGTAAAAAATGTTTTATAATGCTAGTTTATTTCATCTGTCATAGTTTTTCCCTATTACTTTTACCATTAGAAATGCCTATTCCCACATTTAGATTGGAACCTGCCCGTGTTACACTGGAATTCCACCGTATCTTTAGACCTTAGTATAATGAAATACCTGAAGGTGGAACAGGCTCGAGGGGCTGAAAGGCCTATTCTTGCACTCCGACCAACCTCTATTTTTCTACTTCCCAAATTACCATAGGTCTTGCTGGTTAATTATTGATAACTTGAAATTAAGTTAAGTGCATACTGAAATGGGGACGGGTATACAGGGAATCCATGCAGGTCGGTGCAATGATGAAACTTGGTTTTGAAGGCCCCTGGGAGATCAATGAGTGGAGAAAGGATTGTGTCTGTATGTGTATTTTCTCCATCAAACTTCCTGTGTCATTTGTATAATACAGAATGTACAGCACAGAACCAGGCCATTCGGCCCTCTGCTCTGTGCTGGTGTTCGTGCTCCACCACGAGCCTTGACATCCTATATATTGTATTGCGATGACTTCTGGCGACCAGAACAGTGTCCAATAACTTCATGTGTGGTCTGACTGAGATTTGACCTTTTCCTGTTGGTGTGTTGGATATGCCGGTTGCACACAGCAATGCTGGAATGAAAACTGCCAAACAGCCATTTCCAAAAGCTAACAGAAGGGGGCAAACCAGTGGGATTATCCCAAATATTTCTTTGCAAGTCCTTTTACCAACATCCCATTTTCACCAACGAAATGAGGGTTTTGCTCCCAGGAATGTTCAAACCAAAATAATTAAAAAAAAAACAAATTTTACACATGATATTTCAAACTTGCTTCTCTTGAAGCATCAGATCATGAAGCTCCCCAGAGCTTCTTCAGGTTTAGTGTCTGCAATTTCCAGACGACCTCTTTTCAAAATCCAAATGATTGACCGCAGGACTGACCGTTTGGAGACAAGGCCAGAGTGTGTAAGCAGTGCTCTCCCCTCTATTATGGTAACATCATGGTTATGTTACTGGACTAATGTCCGGAGGGACCTACATTCATGCTCCGGAGACATGAATTCAAATCTCACCCAATCCAGATTCAATTAATTAAAAAAATTGGGAATAAAATGCTGATATTGGCCATGGTAACAACCAGATTTTCATTAAAGCCCTATCGGTTCACTAATGCCCCTTTAGGGAAGGAAATCTTACCATCCTTACCCGGTCTGGCCTACATGTGACTCCAGACCCACAGCAATGTGGCTGACTCTTAACTGCCCCTCTGAAAGTATTCTTGGAGGTTTTGTGAACCGTAAGGAGGAGAGCATTAAACTTCAAGCAGACTTAGACAGGCTGGTGGAATGGGCTGACAGGTGGCAGATGACGTTTAATGCAGAGAAGCATGAAATGATTCATTTTGGTAGGAAGAACGAGGAGAGACTATATAAAATAAAGGATACAATTCTAAAGGGGGTGCAGGAGCAGAGGGACCTGGGCGTATATGTGCACAAATCATTGAAGGTTGAGAGAGTGGCTAATAAATCATTATGGGATCCATAAGCAATGAGCGATATGAGAAAAAAAATATTTTTTCCCCGCAGCACTGTGGTTAGCAGAACGAATGCACTGCTTGAGAGAGTGGGGGAGGCCAGGTCAATCATGGATTTTCAAAGAGAATTGGATGGTTATCTGAAAGGGAAGCATTTGCAGCGTTACAAGGAAAAGACAGGGAGTGGGAGTAGGTGGGTTGCTCTTGCAGAGACCCGATGGGCTGAATGGCCTCCTCCTGCGCTGTGAGCACTCTACGATTCTATGAAAGGGCCAGGCAAACCACTCAGTTGGACGGCGGCTCACCACCACCACCTTCTCAAGGGACAATCAGGGAAGGGCAGTAAATTGCCAGCGACGCCCACATCCCCATGGATGGATTGAAAACTAAATGGCCCAGGCTGGAAACCTCCAAGACGGTAAGCAAAGTTGTCCTTGTACGAAGCGGACCTCAAACTTTAAACGCCACGTGCTATCTCCGAGGTGAGTTTCGTCCTCGAGCAAAGCCTCTGTGAGTCTCTTACCTCATCGGCTATGTCTCCTCATTTGTATTTTTCCGTAAGAATGTTTTGATTTTGTGGTAAAGGGCCTGGACTCCCTTTTTCAACTTCTTCCAGTAATGCTTGGAGTCCATAATCTCTTGATAGGCGATGTCGTTCAACACACAGTCGTATGGGTCGGACTCTACGCAGGTCACGTTGGTCAAGTGGCACTGCTTGTCCTCCCGACTGCACTCGCAGACTTTGTAGTTGCACGGCTCCCTCTGGAAGTGGCTGGGCTGGTAGTCCTGGTAGTGGAGAACGATGCCCGTCTCCTTGTCCATGATGCCCCGGATGCGCGACATGCTGCTGTTGAGGCAATTGCAGTACCAGGCGCTCCACCGTGCCCACGTGTAGGAGGAGCTGTCCAGCGAGATGACTATGGTCATGGGCTCGTGCGGCAGCGTCGCGGCCTCGCTCGTGGCAGCAGTCTCGTCGACGACCACCATGGTGGCTCTGCCCTTGGTCACGGTTTTGGGGGCGGCGGTCCGAGCGTGGTGTTTCTGCTTAGTAAAAGCTATGGGCTTCTCGGTCTCATCCATTTCCGAATGATGCTTGGTCACTACCTCCAAGCCATTCGTTAAGATAATAGGGGGTTTGCTGTCTTTTAAGCTGGCAATTCTGATTTCGGTCCCATTGCCGAGCATAATGGAAGTCGCTGTTTCGGTCTTAGTCCCATCAGAATTGGCGATAATGATTTCGTCCCCTTCATTGAGGACAATGGAGGCAAAAGTAGCATTTTCTGAGTCCTCGGAATCAGTAATTATGATTTCAGTCTGGCCTCTGAGGACAGGAGCATGGTCGCTGTTGTTTCTGGTGCTGTCCGATTCACCAACTATGATTTCATCCCCGGCTTTGAGGATGATGGGGACTGAGCTCTCCGTCGCATTGTCCTTTGAGCTGATGACGATGATTTCGGCCCCGCTGCCCACGGAGACTGGGGCCGCCGTTGTCTCCCCGGGGAGGCTGGGGCTGTTGATGGCGATTTGAGTGGAGCCCATCAGGACGATGGGGGGGGAGGTTTGCACCTCAGCGTCAGCAGAGGGGGCGGAGGTGGGGCGGGTGGAGGGATGGCTGCTGGACGGGACACTGGACTGGTGAGTGTAATGGTTGGTGAACAGGACGGCGAACAGGGGAGTGGACTGGGCGGCGGGTTGGCTGCTGGATGGGACAGTGGACTGGGGAGTGGACTTGGCGGTGGGTTGGCTGCTGGACGGGACAGTGGACTGGGGAGTGGAATGGTTGGTGAACAGGACGGCGGACTGGGGAGTGGACTGGGCGGCGGGTTGGCTGCTGGACGGGACAGTGGACTGGGGAGTGGACTTGGCGGTGGGTTGGCTGCTGGACGGGACAGTGGACCGGGGAGTGGAATGGCTGGTGAACAGGACGGCGAACAAGGGAGTGGACTTGGCGGTGGGTTGGCTGGTGGACGGGACGGCAGACTGTGGGGTGGGCTGGGCGGTGGACGGGATGGCAGACTGTGGGGTGGGCTGGGCGGCGGACGGGACGGCGGGCTGGGGAGTGGGCTGGGCGGCGGGTTGGCTGCTGCACGGGACAGTGGACCGGGGTGTGGAATGGCTGGTGAACAGGACGGCGAACAGGGGAGTGGACTGGGCGGCGGGTTGGCTGGTGGACGGGATGGCAGACTGTGGGGTGGGCTGGGCGGCGGACGGGACGGCGGGCTGGGGAGTGGGCTGGGCGGCGGACTGGCTGGCGAACAGGACGACGACCTTGGGAGTGGGCTGGGCGGTGGGTTGGCTGCTGGACGGGACAGTGGACCGGGGAGTGGAATGGCTGGTGAACAGGGCGGCGGACTGGGGAGTGGACTTGGCGGTGGGTTGGCTGGTGGACGGGATGGCAGACTGTGGTGTGGGCTGAGCGGTGGACGGGGCGGCGGGCTGGGCGGTGGACGGGGCGGCAGGCTGGGCGGTGGACGGGGCGGCGGGCTGGGCGGTGGACGGGGCGGCGGCAGTCTGGGGAGTGGGCTGGGCGGTGTGATGGCTGGTGGACAGGACGGCGGGCACGGGAGTGGCGTGGGCAGCGGGATGGCTGGCGGATGGGGTGGCAGGCCGGAGAATGGACCGGGCGATGGGTTGGGCTGTGGCCTGACTGGACGACAGAGTGGTGGACTGAGGAGTGGAGGGGGAAGCGGGTTGGGGGGTGTCGGACTGGGCGGTCGGCTGGGTGGCGTTGGACTGGGCGGTAGAATGAGTGGCCGCAGACCGGGCGGTGCTGGACTGGGCAGTGGACTGGGTGGCGTCGGACTGGAAGGTGGCGGTTTGCGTGGCAGACTTGGCGGTCGACTCGGTGGCTGACTGGGCCGTCGTCTGGGCGGCGGGCTGGGCAGTCGATCTGGAGGCAGGCAGGCCGGCGGTGCTCGGGGCGCATGGAGAGGCGAGAAGGGTGAGGGCGCTGGATCTGCTGAGCTCCGGCTTGCCCGTGGCGATGTTCGCTGACCCCTCACCGGCCAAGACCGCGGTGGTCGAGATGGACTCTCCGGTCACAGCCGGTGCCCTCCCCGATGTGGCCAAGAGGGCAAGCAGAAAGGTAAGTACGGCAAAGTGCATGGCCGCTGCTGTGCTCCCTGGAAAGTGAGAGCCAGGACTCTTGGCTTCCACCGACCATCATGGCCGCCATTAGCTACGGCCAAAGCGGGGGGAGGGGAAAAAACCGTTAGAAAGCGCGCGAGGAGGCGGGCGTTCAAAAATCCCTGGGGCGAGCTCATGCGCATATCCAAGGAAACCGCCCCCCCCCCCCAACCCATTGTGACATCAGCCGTCGGCCCTCTGACCAATCACAGGCCTCCGCGCCAAAACAGGGCGGCTTTCGTCCGTCGACTCGGCTCATTCCATTTTTAGCCGGTGGGGGTGGCGGGAGGCTTGGTGGGACGATTCTTAACTTCATCAAAATAACGACCTAAGCTGGAACGCAACGGCCTAAGCGCCTTTGAACATTTTCTAATCATCTAGGCAATCCTTATTGATCTGGATGTTAAAGTGGAGGTTTATATTGCGTTCTGTACCCCTCCCCGCCACCCCTTTGCCGATTTGTGGTACTTACTACACGTGTTGGAGCTAAATTTAGAATTTATAATAAATTATCTTTAATAAACCCAACACCATTAGAGTAGTGAATAACTAGGGGCATTTTCAGCGCACAAAATTATATTTGTGTCCACATACGGGTTACAGGAATTGCCTCTCACCTTGTGCCCCAAGCACAAGCAAACATGGCTGCCAGGTAACCAAGGTAACAGCCATTTGAATGTTTACCGTCATTCGGATTAGATTTTTGCACATTTTAAAGCTGTTAATGGTAAAATGCATTTTGTTTGTGGTGCACCTGGACCACCACAAGAATGGAGCCCATCGCCAGCCAGACTCGGCAAGGAGGAGGAGGAAGAATGGCCATGATTCTTGGAGCAGAGAAGGCTAAGAGGGAGATTTAATCGAGGCGTTCAGAGTCACTGAGGGCTTGACTCAAGCAAATAAGGAGAAACTGTTCCCACTGGCGGGAGGGTCGGTAACCAGAAGTCCCAGATTGAAGATAATTGACAAAGGAAGCAGAGGAGGGAAATGAGGAGGTATTCCTTTTATGCAGAGGTGCAGACATGATGGGCTGAATGGCCTCTTCCTTGTGCTCTTATGGGTTCTTTGGACTTTTAATATACCCCCTCCCACTACCAAAGAGTACAAGATGATGGCTGGATGATTTTTATGTCCTTCGGCATAACAGCCCTTCTGTTTTCTTTTAAATGACCATTTCTTGACCTCAATCCCTCTTTCTCACTTCTTGTTGCAGGTGTTAATATACTTTCAGATTTCAAATATGTCAATCCTCTTCATTACCCCTTGGAATATATTAATGTATTGGTTTGGGTTTACTTTCATCTCTACTTAAAATGTCTCTATAACAGATCTCCTTGACGAAAGACAGCAAGGAAGGTCTGACAGAGTATATTCTAATTGGGAATATCTATCTTGCAGTGGCAGTGAAGATGAAGGGCAGGGAGAGGCAGAGAAGAATGATAAAATTCTGTAGTATCACTTTTATAAGAATAATATCTTCACCATAATCTTCCATTAATCAGAGAATCGTAGGCATGTAAGAAATAAAAACACTGATAACTGATAAATAATATAGTTTGGGCTCGAGATTAAAATTTACACGCTTTTGTTTGACACTTATCCAATATAAAAATACGATTCGACATCTGTGGGTTATGGTGCCAAGTGTAGTACAAATCTCCCATGACTAGGAGAAAATAGAACAACGAAGTGTTGAGACCAATTCGTGATAGTGCAAAAGAGTGAATGTGTAAGAGTCTATCTGGAATCCATAACCGTCCCAGATGGGGATGTATTAATGTTGCTGAGCCAAGAAAGCTCTCCACCTCACCCCCCCCCCCCCCCCCCCCCCCCCCCACTCCCTCACCCACCCTGCTGAAGAGGAAGACACTAAATCTCCATTTACAACAAATAACTTGGCTGAGATGAAGGACAACTATATGCAAGGAACAGCATCCTGCCACATTGGAACACCAGCATTCTTCATTGTTTTGACATGTTGTTTGAAAATTAAAGCAGTTATTTGATAGCAAGTTGACAAGAATAAAGATCTGCAGTAGGACATCCTGAAATCGTAAAAGCCAAAAGTGATTTACAGCCAATTTGGAAGTGGAGCCACTGATGGGATGTAGGAAACGCAGCAGCCAGTTTACCCACTGTGCACAAACAGCAATGTGAGCATGACCAGATAACTTTTTTTTTAAAAAGTTGAGGGATAAATATTGGCTCCAAGATACCAGGGAGAACTCTCCTACTTTTCTTCAGAATAATGGCTGTAGGTGGTTTTACGTCTACCTGAGAGGCCAGACGTCTTATCCGAAAGGCAGCACCTCTGACAGGGCAGCACTCGCTCATTACTGGCACAGAGTATCAACTGGGATTATGGGCTCAAGGGAGGGTGAAAAAAGTTAAAACATTTATGTTGGGTTTCTAAGTTGAACTGTAAAAGCCCAGATGTATAAGATTTCGCACCTTTCAAACGTAGGTTGCTTTTGGAGAGGCCATTTTGAGCTGCACAAGGCTGGGATGAAGTGGTTGCGGTGGTACCAATTTTAAACACTGATAGAGTAAATAAGTGCAGTGTTAGCAGGACTCTTCAAAAATGGCCAGAGGCCACAGATTTATCACAGTAAAACCAATCCTGAATTAGCTCAAGAACTCCTCAGTGCGTGGAGGGAGCACACTGCTGAAGTCAGAGCACGCACACACACACACACACACACACACACACACACACACACAGGAGAGACATCTCACAAGCATCACAGCAAATTGGCTCAAGCATCTATATGACAATTTTGCACTGCAGGATTAACATTTGTGATGTTTATTACTCCCAAGTTTATCAAGAATCCTTAATTCCATTGACACATTAGAAATTCTCAAACACTGAGACAGTATTAGAGCATTTTAATATTGACATGCAGCTCCTTCTGACTCAGTGCATTCTTAAAAAGTGAGAAATGCTCTCAATAACAAAATAATGCTTCTTTTAAAAACAAAAGCACAACTTACTTTAATTTCTTTAAATATACTTGCTGGTAGCAAAGGAAGAACTGTACAGACAGTAACCCAGGAAATGTACACATGTTCCCCGCAAATTGAGTATTTAACTTACAGAAAGAAGGGAGAGAATTTCTGGTTCAAAACAACCTCCCATTGTCTGCTTATAAAGAGAGAGACTTTTTTTTATCTGCCTGGGTTTTTGACAGCTCTGGGCACTGAATTTCAAGGGGCTGCTGGGTCACGACAATCACTAGAGCGGCCACAAGGCTACTCTGGTCAGAATGGTCACCTGAAAATAGTGTTAAATTGCCTAATGGGGTAGAAAAGGAATCTTCCAGGTCACCTCCCCCCCCCCCCCACCCAGGACATTATATTACTCTGGATGGGGGCGGGGGGAGTGCATGTCTTGTGATTTTTAGGGTTTCAGAACTTGTGTGGAACAGGCTAGATGGACCAGTGGGTCTTTCCCACTCTCTCTATTTTTCACTGTGTTTGAGAGATCGTTATTCAGGTGAGAAATTTGACATTTTCAAAAACAAAAAGTCAAATAAACGTTTATATATTTTTTAAAAATACAGACAATGGGGATTACTCTGAATAAAAGCTCTTCCCCCTAGGCTTTCCAAAAAAAAACATATACAAAAAATATAAATGGCTTTTCACCTTTTTTCCTGAGCCCATCATTTTTTTAAATTCTTCATGGGATGTGGCCAAGTCCATCGTTTGTTGCCCATCCCTAACTGCCCTTGAATGAGTGGCTTGCTAGGCTATTTCAGAGGGCAGCTAAGGATCAACCACACTGCTGTGATACTGGAGTCACATACAGACCAGACCAGGTAATGATGGCAGATTTCCTTCTCTAAAGGAACATTAGTGTACCAGATGGGTTTTTACCACAATCGATGATAGTTGTCATAGTCACGATTACTGAGACTAGCTTTCAATTCCAGATTTACTAATTGAATTTAAATTCCACCAGCTGCCGTGGTGGGACTCTGGTGTCCCCAGAGCCTTGGTCTGAGCCTCTGGATTACTCATTCAGTGACATTACCATTGCTCCACTGGCTCCCCAAATCTTAATACGGTTTCTTTCAGTAAGGGATGGGGGCGGAATGATGCAGGGCTCCAAATGCTCTGCAGCTGCTATTGCTGTTAACTCTACTACCATGATCAGACAATGGGCGGAATTTACCAGTCCCTCCCGCCGGTGGGATGTTCCAGTCCCAGCAAAGTCAATGGACTTTTGAATGCCTCACTGCATTATCCAGCCCCATTCCCCCACCGCGATGGGGCCATAAAATTCCACCTGCGATGGAACATCCTCTGGGGCAATATAACATGTCTTCTCTCCCTGCCTCTGCCCAGAGATCGAATGTTTCCCACCCACTGGCCAGACACATCCCTCTGCCATATGCTAACAGGTAGCAGGCACTCAAACCCCTGACCCAGTTTGTTTGGGGTGTAGCGCTGTTAAGCATTAGATTACTAGGCCACCCGAGTCTCGAGATTGGAGTTTCTCGTTAAACTATAATGATTAATTGTTCAAATCCTGGAAGAAAGGGAGACAAAACAACTTTAGCAATAAATGTAAAGCATATATTATTTTGGATATTGATTTAACTTTTCTTTTTTAATAAAAAGAATCTCACACTGCGTGAAACCTGTCCCTTGACTTGCGAACAGACTTAATGTAAACCCTCTCCCTCCTCCAATATAAGTTACAGCAAAATGTCGCCAGAGTTAACAGATCACAATTCTTGAATATGTAATCTTCTGGTTTTAGTCCAAAATTAGATTGTCTCTCCTTGCCCTGCCTGTCAAAATAAACCATTTGCAAGACCATGAGATAGACACAGGAAGGGCGTTCAGTCTATGCAAGTGAGCATAGCAAAGAACACTTCACGTTACTCCTATCACAGCATCCCCACTACCTTAACCCCGAAGCACATCCCCACAAATTGACTGTTTGTAAATAGATCCTTGGCAATTGATAATGTTCAGTGAATGTCACAAGTTGTCAGCGCCACCTCGTTTCCCGTTCTCCCCCACTTCCCTCCTCCCCCGGCTACTACAATGCTTCTAATGCTTGCTCAGTCCACAATGGGAAATCTTGTGTTGGAAAGAGGCCACCAAAGTTTGGTCATAAAACATGAAAGTGTGAAACTCTCTTGATTTCCTGCTCTATACACTCCCATTGGCACTGCCAACTCTCTTGAGCCGTGTTGCCATTCTTTACGACCCACTTTGCACTGAGATTCATCAAGACGGGCATCATGGCAAGAGTTTAATTCCGTCCCCACCTACTACAAATGAACACTTCTCTGAGCAGGAATGTCCGAGGTGGTGATCAGAAGTAGAAACCTAGGCCAGTTTTAAATTTTGTCTCCTTCGACGCATGACAACCATGACGGAGCAACTAAGTCCCAGCAGGCACTGGGATTTGACGCCATGACCTCTGATCCCGTATCATTGAGTCATTAAGCTGTCAAAATGTTGATGCACAATTTTTTTTTTTTAAAAGAAAACACTGTATGCTGTTGTTACGATAACGGTGGATGAAAATTTGCTTCGAATCGGAACAGACTCTGCAACACTGGTCCTGAAAATCTCTCTTCTCTTTGACATTATGCTCACCCCGGTTTACTTGCATTCACCATTCAGAAAATGTCTCGTCCACATTAGATAGAAAGCAATCCAGTAGAATTCCATGCACACACAAACACACACACACAAATAATAGACTTCTACGATGATTCTGAATTTCCATTTAACTCTTCATCCAGCCTGTTTAGAGGGAAAAAGAAGAGGTGTAAGTGATAAAGAAAATTCAAGGCCACTGTAGCTTGCCTCTCTGGTGCTCTGACTAACTCCAACTACATGTAAGATCTTCAACTGACCCAGTAAAACTTTTATTAGTTCTGACTAAAGATTATTCCAAACATTTATCATCACCTGTTGAGTAGAGTTTTTAAATCAGAGCTCTACTTCACACCAATTTAACAACAATGTGCATTTATATAGAATCTCTAACCTAATAAAGCATCCCGAAATGCTTTACCAGAGCATTATTGAACAAAATTCAACCCTGAGCCACAAAGAAATATCAGGAGAGGGCTTCATCAAAGAGGGTGGTTTTAAGGAGCATCATAAAGGAGGAGAGAGAGAGACAGACAGGCAGACAGAGAGGTTTAGGGAGGAAATTCCAGAGCTTAGGGCCCCAGGCACATGAAGGCACAGCCACCAATGGTGGAGCGATGGAAATCGGGGAATGCTGAAGAGGCCTGAATTGGAGGAGCACAGAGATCTCAGAGAGTTGTAGGAGGTTGCATGGATAGGGAGGGGTGTAGGGGCTGCAGGCAGTTGGAGAGATAGGGAGGGTTATGGGACTGAGGGAGTTAACAGAGATAGGGAGGGGTGCAGGGGTTGCAGGCAGTTGGAGATAGGGAGGGTTATGGGACTGAGGGGGTTAACAGAGATAGGGAGGGGTGTAGGGGCTGCAGGCAGTTGGAGAGATAGGGAGGGTTGTAGGGGCTGGGGGAGGTAATAGAGATAGGGAGGGAGTGAGGGGGGATTTGAAACCAAGGATAAGAATTTTAAAAATTGAGGCAATGCTGGACTGGAAGCTGACTTTGACTGGCAAGTCCAGGGGGTGATGATAAATAGGACTTGGTGTGAGAGTTATGGTTTGGACAGCAGAGCTTTACATGAGCTCAAGTTTAAATAGGACAGAAAATAGGAGGCTAGCGAGAAGATAATTAGAACAGCCAAGTCTAGAGGTGACAAAGTCCTGTTTATCTCATTAGCATAATATATTTAATACTCTGATTATACTTTATCTACGCCTCATTGTGATCCCTCTCTTTTCCCTGTAGATTGTAGAACTCAATTTTCTCTATTATTTCCTCTTTGCCCTTTATACTTTGGATCGGTGTTATTGCTCTGACCTTCATCCTCTCCTGTGCACATAGAATTATAGAAAGCGACTGCAGGAGGTGGCCATTTGGCACATCATTTTGGTGCCATCAAAAAAAAGAGCTATTCAACCTAATCCCACTCTCCAAATCTCGGTGCATAGCCCTGTAGGCTCCGGCACTTCAAATGTGTATCCAAGCACTTTTTAAATGTGTTGAGGGGTTCTGCCTCTATCACCTTTTACAGGGAACGGAGGTTTGGACCCCCACCAGGTGAAAAGAACTCCTTCCACCACTTACTTGACGTTTGTGTGCCCCCTAGTTATTGACTTCTCTGTTCAGGGAAATAGGTGCTTCCTATTCACTCTGTCGAGGCCCTCCTCAGAATTTTAAATGTTTCATTTAAATGTCCCCTCAGCTTTCTCTGTTCATGAAAAGAAAAACAAGCCCAGCCTGTCCAATCTTTCCTCATCGCTAAAATTCTCCAGTCCCAGCACATCCTCGTAAATCTCTGTTCCCTCACTAGTGTGCTCACGTCCTTCCGAAAGTGTACAGACCAGAGCTGTACGCAGTACTCTTGCTGTGGCCCTACTATGTAGTGGAGAATATAAATGGAAACTTTTTTTTTTGTGAAAACTGCAGTTCCGTTTTGCATGGAAGGGAGGTTTGCCCTCCTGCCTGTGATCCTTTTACTTGAGGGATTCTCATGTTGACATTCATTTTCCTAATCTACATTTGTGTCCAATTTGCTCCCTTCCCTCTCGAAGGAATGTGCAGTGGCACCAAACAGCGGCTGCTGCCTGGCTCGTTACCTTGGGAGTCACCTCGCGAGCTGTAACAGCAGGCTGTGTTTAGTTGTGGAGGACTTACAGCCAAACTCAGTGCCGTCCCCGCACTTTGCGAGGACATCCCATTACAGTCAAGAACGAGGATCCTTCATTGTTCTCCCCACTGACCCATGAACACTGAAGTCAAATGTAGCGGCTCGGTCACTGCCCCGATCGAAAGCAGTCAGCACAGGACCACAACTGTACCTGCAGCCTTCTGTACAGCTCACTGCCACAGCATGGTGTTTACCAGCCTTTGGAGAGCTTCTCACCTGGTCCTTGCTTTCCCCACCAACCCCACCCCCAAGACAACACTAGCCTAGTGATTCTGGAACTAGACTGGCAACCCATAGATCATGAATACGAATTCTGCCTTGATATGCTGGCACCAAAAACCCTACCAGACTGATGTAAAAACCCAATTGGTTCACGGATGTCCTTCAGAGAGGGGAACCCCACACCCCTTTGGTCTACACCTGACTGCAGTTCCACATTGTGTGGTTAACACACTGCGGTCAGGGCATTCGGAGAGATAGGTCCTTTCCCAGTGCTGCCCGTATCCTGAGAACAAAGCTCATGCACAAATACAGTTCCCCCAGTCACCATCCAGTACTTCATCCAGGTGCCTACAGATCATGGGTGGGCAGAAACTAGAGGTTGCCAGGACGTTCCATCGCAGTTGAAGCCAATCCGATTTTCACACAAGGATTAATGGAAGGTAATCAGGAATGGGAACCTGATTGATATTAAACCTTTGCAATGAACTGGTGTCAAAGCTGAATACCTAGACAAGCCCAGCACCAACTCAGGGATCGAACCTGGGACCGTCTGCAGAATGTGCGGCTCAGTGCAGGCATCTTGGGTGGGTGGCTGTGAGTCTGGAGCAGATCGCTGCCCGAATCCCGACACATTCTGAACAATAATTATCGTTAAAAATCTGGGTAGAAGGAGCTTGCACCTATCCACACAAACACAGACGTGCGCACGCACTCCTCTCACAGACTAGCATTTCACACAGAAGAATTCGAAGCAGGAGTTGGCCATTTGGCCCCTCAAACCTGCTCTGCCATTCGAAAAGATCACAGCTAATCGGATTTTGGTTCAAATCCACTTTTCTGCCTTCACTTAGCCTCTTAGGGAAGAGAATTCCACAGACTAATGACACTCAGAGAAAAATATTCTCCATTTATCAGTCTTAAATGGGAGACCCCTAATTTTTAACCTGAAAATTGTAAATCCTACACATTTGGGGTAGGATTCAAACCCAGAGTTTCTGACTCAGAGGCAGGGGTGCTACCCACTACCACAAGGCCTACTGCACCTGGTATTCCCAGGTAGTGTCCCATCGAAGTAGTAACCAGGCCCAAGTCTGCTTAGCCTCCAAGATCAGGCATTTTCATTCATACTATGGCCATAGATGAATCAATCATTTTTAAAAATTCTTTCATGGGAAGTAGGTGTCACTAGCCAGGCCCACATTTATTGCTCATCCCTCATTGCCTTTGAGAAGGTGGTGATGAGCTGCCTTCTTGAACTGCTGCAGTTCATGTGGTGTAGGTACATCCACAGTGCTGTTAGGGTGGTAGTTCCAAGATTTTGACCCAGCGATAGTGAAGGAACAGCCAATACATTTCCAAGTCAGGATGGTGTGCGGATTGGAGGTGGTGGTGTTCCCATGTATCTGCTGCCCTTGTCCTTCTAGGTGGTGGAGGTCATGGAAGGTGCTGTCGAAGGAGCCTTGGTGAGTTGCTGCAGTGCATCTGGGAGATGGTACACATACTGCTGCTACTGTGCACAGGTGGTTGAGAGAGTGAATGTTTGTGGATGGGGTGCTAATCAAGCGGGCTGCTTTGTCCTGAATGGTGTTGATCTTCTTAAGTGTTGTTGGAGCTGCACTCATCCAGACAAGTGGAGAGTATTCCATCACACTCCTAACTTGTACCTGGTAGATGGTGAACAGGCTTGGGGGAGTCAGGAGGTGAGTTACTCTCTGCAGAATTCCCAGCCTCTGACCTGCTCTTGTAGCCACAGTACTTACATGGCTGGTCCAGTTCAGTATTTGGTCAATGGTAACCCCCCAGGATGTTGATGTGGGGAATTCAGCTATGGTAATGTCATTAAATGTCAAGGGGAGATGGTTAGATTCTCTCTTGTTGGAGATGGCCATTGCCTGTCACTTGTGTGGTGTGAATGTTACTTGCCACTTGTCAGCTCAAGCCTGGATATTGTCCAGATCTTGCTGCATTTGGACATGGACTGCTTCAGTATCTGAGTCGTCGTGAATGGTGCTGAACATTGTGCAATCATCAGCAAACATCCCCACTTCTGACTTTATGATGGAAGGAAGGTCATTGATGAAGCAGCTAAGATGGTTAGGCCTAGGATATTACGCTGAGGAACTCCTGTAGTGACACCCTGGAACTGAGATTATTGACCTCCACAACCATCTTCCTTTGTGCTAGGCATGACTCCAAACAGCTGAGATTTCTCCCTGATTCCCATTGACTCCAGTTTTGCTCGAGCTCCTTGATGCCACACTATCAAATGCTGCATTGATGTCAAGGGCATTCACTCTCACCTCACCTCAGGAGCTCAGTTCTTTTGTCCATGTTTGGACCAAGGCTGCAATAAGGTCAGGAGCTGAGTGGCCTTGGTGGAACCTAAACTGAGCGTCAGTAAGCAGGTTATTGTTGAGTAAGTGCCTTTTGATAGCACTGTCGACAACACTTTTCCTTACTTTGCCAATGATTGAGAGTATACTGATGGGGTGGTAATTGGCAGTGTTGGATTTGTCCTGCTTTTTGTGGACAGGATATACCTGGGCAGTTTTCCACATAGCCAGGTTGATGCCAGTGTTGTAGCTGTACTGGAAAAGCTTGGCTAGGAGCAGGGCAATTTCTGGAGCACAGTACTGTTGATGGAATGTTATCAGGGCCCATAGCCTTTGCAGTATCCAGTGCCTTCAGCTGTTTCTTGACATCACGTGGAGTGAATTGAATTGGCTGAAGACTGCCATCTGTGATGCTGGGGACCTCCGGGATAGGCTGAGATGGATTTTCCGCTCGACACTTCCGGCTGATGATTGTTGCAAAAGCTTCAATCTTGTCCTTTGCACTGATATGCTGGGCTCCTCCATCATTGAGGATGGGGATACTTGTGTAGCCTCCCCCTCCTGTTAGTTGTTTAATTGTCCACTACCATTCACAACAGCAGAGTTTAGATCTGATCCGTTGGTTGTTGGATCGCTTAGCTCTGTTTATCACGTGCTGCTTTCACTGGTTGGCATGCATGTAGTACTGTATTGTAGCTTCACCAGGTTGACACCTCATTTTTTTAGGTATGCCTGGTGCTGCTCCTGCACTCTTCATTAAAACAGAGTTTACCCCCGGCTCGATGGTAACAGTAGAGTAGGGGATATGCTGGGCCATGAGGTTACAGATTGTGGTTGTACACAATTCTGCTGCTGCTGATGACCCACAGCGCCTCATAGATGCCCAGTCTTGAGTTGTAAGGTCTATTTGAAACCTATTCCATTTAGCATGGTGGTGGTACCACACAACACGATGAAGGGTATCCTCAATGTGAAGATGGGACTTTGTCTCCACAAGGACTGTGCGGTGGTCACTCCTACCAATATCGTCATGGACAGATGCGACAGGTAGATTGGTAAGGACAAGGTCAAGTAGGTTTTTCCCTCTTGTTGGTTCGACACCTGCTGCAGACCCAGTCTAGCAGCTGTGTCCTTTTGGACTCAGCCAGTGGTGCTACCAAGCCCCTCTTGGCAATGGACACCGAAGTCCCCCATCCCACCCAGAGTACATTCTGTGCTGTGGGTGTGGAGTCACATGTAGGCTGGATGAGGTAACAGCAGCAAATTTCCTTCCCTAAAGGGCATGAGTGAACCGGATGGGTTTTCGCCACAATCGATGATAGTTTCATGGTCACCAATTACTGATTTTACTATTCCTCCAGTTACCATGGTGGGATTTGAACCCATATTCCCATGTTAGTTTGGATCTCTGGATTACTAGCGCAGTGACACTACCCACTGTGCTACCATCTCCCCTTAAGCAACAGCAACAGATTCACTGTTGGAAAATTTCTAGGTTTGATTTGTGCTGTCAGAGCTAAGCTAACACCACATTCGTGCTATTCAAAGGACCTTGCCCTCTGATGTTGCCCAGTGCTTTCAGAGTAAACATTAAAAGAAATAAGAAATATAATTGTAAAAATGAAATGGAATTGCAATCTCAGCCATACTTACTCTTTAACGCATTGTGGAATATGTACATGTTGCATGGGAATTATTTGTGAAAGCTCCTGAAGACTATTTACAAACCGGACTTTCCTACTGAATTTTGAACTGCAGGAGGAAAGAAAAAGCAGCACATTAGCATCCTGCAGCAGTCAGTTAAATAACAAAAACGTGGTCTGTCGTAATCGAGATATCTCAGTTTTAAACAATAGCCCTGAAGTTACTTCCTCCTGAAAGGAACAGGGTGGGGGAGGGGAGAGCACAGAGAGCAGGGGAGGGATGTGGAGGGGGGAGAGCGTGGTGGGGGGGGGGGGGGTGGCATTGCAAGGGGGAGAGTGGAGGACGGTGCAGGGGGGAGAGTGGGGGGTGCAAGGGGGGAGAGCGGGAGGGGGAAGGTGGAGGGGGAGAGCGGTGGGGTGGGGGGGGGGGGTGCGGTGGGTGGGTGAAGGATAAACAAAAGGAAAAAGAGAGAGAGAAAAAAGGAACAAATTAAAATTTTGTGGCACTGTTTAGGATCTCAGGTAGCCCCAAAACTACTTTACTGCCAATGAAGTCACTGTTGTAGTGTAGGAAAAAGGAGCCAACATGCACACAGCAAGCTCCCAAAAACAGCAATGGGGTAGGGACCTGATCATCTGTTTTCAGTGAAGTTGACTGAAGGCTAAACAGCACCCAGGACACTGGGGAGAAGTCCCTTGCCTTCCTTTAAATAGTGCCTTGGGATCTTCTGAGTCTAGCCGATGGGGCAGACAGGGTCCCTGGTTTAATCTGAAAAATGATACTTCCGACAGTGCAGTGCTCCCTTCTGGCTGAGTGTCGGCTCTTCCTCGAACGGCACTTGTTGCCATATTAGTAATCAATTTTCCATCTTAGGTCGATAGATTCTTGTTAACTAAAGGTTTCGAAGGATATGGGGCGTAGGCAGCTATGTAGAGTTACACTGCACATTAGCTATGATCTCATTAAATGGTGGCACAGGCTTGAGGGTTACATGAGCTCCTTCTATTCCTATATGATAGGTAGGTGACCATTAAGAAAGGAAGGACGGAGTGGTGGAGGAGGGGGGCAGGTGTTAAAAAGAATGTCATACCTTATAAAAGGCCGGGTAATTGCTAATATCACCTTAATGAACCACGACGGATGGACCACAATGAGAGATTTCAAGTTTTTCCTTAACCTATTGGTGGGGTGGGGGAAAGAAAATAAGTTGTGATCAACTGAACTTTACAAGACAATTATGCTTTGAAATAGGCCTGTTAATTAATGTTTGATTTTAGGTGATTTTAGTTTTGTTACAGTAAGAGTCTCAGTGAAATCTTGTCCTTTGATTCTTTTCCACCGGTTGCTATGAAACTCACCTCCTTCTTGAAGAAGTTTTTAAAAAAAATTCATTTATGGGATGTGGGCATCACTAGCTAGGCCAGCATTTATTGCCCATCCCCAATTGCCCCTTGGGAAGGTAGTGGTGAGCCACCTTCTTAAAGCGCTGCAGTCCATGTGGTGTAGGTACACCCATAGTGCTGTTAGGGAGGGAGTTCCAGGATTTTGACCCAGCGACAGTGAAGAAACGGCCGATATATTTCCAAGTCAGGATGGTGAGTGGCTTGGAGGGGAACTTCCAGTTGGTGGTATCTTAGCCTCTGACCTGCTCTTGTGGCCGCAGTATTTATATGGCTAGTCCAGTTCAATTTCTGGCCAATGGAAACTCCCTAGGATGTTGATAGTGGGGGATTCAGTAATGGTAATGCCATTGCATGCCAAAGGGGCAATGGTTGGATTCTCTCTTGTTGGAGATGGTCATTGCCTGGCACTTTGTGGCGTGAATGTTACTTGCCACTTGTCAGTCCATTTGGACATGGGCTGCTTCAGTATCTGAGGAGTCGCGAATGGTGCTGAACATTGTGCAGTCTCTCGTGAACATCCCCACTTCTGACCTTATGATGGAAGGAAGGTCATTGATGGAGCAGCTGAAGATGGTTGGGCCGAGGACATTACCCTGAGGAACTCCTGCAGTGATGTCCTGGAACTGAGATGATTGACCTCCAACAACCACAACTATCTTCCCTTGCATTCGGTGTGACTCCAACCAGAGTTTTTTTGCCTTGATTCCCATTGACTCCAGTTTTGCCAGAGCTCCTTGATGCCACACTTAGTCAAATGCGGCCTTGATATCAAGGGCTGTCATTGTCACTTTGCTACGATCCCCATAGAGACCATCGTTTTTAAAAGCAATAATTAAGGAAAAATCTGCCTATCCATAGTCACTAGATGAAACTATCACATGCTTATTCATAAAAACTGTTGTCTAAAAGTCTCATCATTTCATTCGTTCCCAAAGTGTCAAGCTGTAACTCCTCACTACCCTCTGCAAGCCATCCCATCTGCAATTTTTGAAGGCCTAGCCTTGGTGCCGCCCAGTCACCACTTCTCAATTCACAGGCCCAGGTTCCTGACCCAGATTCCTCAACAAGAAGTCACTGACTCCATTGCTCTGCTGGCCATAGCCTGGGACCAAACCAGACTGTCACGGTCACCTTTCACCCCAAGATGAGCTCCCGACTGCAGAGCCACACCATCACTAAGATGGCCTGTTTCCACGACCATTTCCAACTCCACGCCTACCTCAGCTCCTTCGCTGCGGAAACCCTCATTCTTGCCTCTGTTAGGTCAAGACTGACTGTTGGGATTATCCTATGGGGAGAAATTGAGTAGATGGTGTCTGGCATGGAAAGGATTAATATCGGACAGGGAAACAGTACTGCCCATAGTCTGATGTAAAGAGATACATGACCTGAGACTAGAGTCATTTGTGAACTGGACAGAGACCTGTGTAGAAGCCAGCATGGAGTTAGCTCATAGCTAGGACTCTATCCTGTATACATGCACATAGTTATGTGTTATCAATGAACTAATGTTCAATCATACAAGACTCCCAACCTCTTTGTGAGACCTACTGAACATACGACACATGGGGTCTAAGCTACCTAGAATTTAGAAGGGTGAGTGGTGCTCTAACTGAAACATAAACGCAAACTTGAAGGCATACTTAAAGAACTCCATCTAGCCACTGACAAGGCTGTTTCCCTTGGCTGAGGAGTCTTGGACTAGGAGCCACATGGTCTCAGATTAAGGTGGCCAGCCATTTTAGACTGAGATGAAGAGAAATTTGGAGGTCTGGAGAGAGTCAATAGGGAGAAACTGTTCCCGTTCACAAAAAGATCGAGAACGAGAGGGCATAGATTTAAGGTGATTTGCAAAAGAAGCAACAACGATATGAAAAATATCATTTTCGCACAGTTAATGCTTGGAATGTGCTGCCTGAGAGTGTGATGGAGGCATCCGAAAGGGAATTAGTCTGTTATCTGAAAAGGAAAAATGAGCAGGGTTACGGGGAGAAGGCAGGGGAATGGTACTAAGTGAGTTGCTCATGTGGAGAGCCAGTGCAGACACGATGGGCCAAATGGCCTCCTTCTGCACCGTGACAATTCTGTGAAATTTCTTCACTCAGAGGGTTCTGAATCTTTGGAATTCTCTTCCCCAGAGAACTGCAGATGCTCGGCTGTCAAGTATATTCAAGACAAGAGATTGATAGATTATTGGGTGGAATGAAAGGGTGTGAAGATAACTTGGGAAGGTGGAGAAAAGGCAAAAGATCAGCCATGATCTTATGAATGGTGGAGCAGGCTCGATGGGCCGAATGGTCTCCTCCTGCTCCTCTTTCTAACACTTTTAAATGAATAAAGCCAACGCCACTTCTCCGAAACAGTCAACAAAACAAGAACAACCCATCCCATGTCCCTACCTTCCCTTTGTGCTGATGCACTAATGATTCATTCTAATGAACATAAGATTTAGGAGTAGGCCTTTTGAGTCTGCTCCACCATCGATAAGGTCATGGCTTATCTGATTGTGGTCCCAACACCACTTTTCTGTCTACCTCACCTTGACATCCTCATCTATCAAAAATCTGTCTAATTTAGCCTTGAACAAATTCAATGACCCTGCCTCCCCTGCTCTCTGGTGAAGAGACTTCTACAGACTAACAACACTCAGAGAAATAATTTCTCCTCATTTCTGTTTTAAAAGGGAGACCCCTTATTTTTAAAATCTGTCCCCTGGTTCTAGTCTCCCCACAAGAGGAAACATCCTCCCAGCATCTGCCCTATCATGTCCCCTCAGGGAGCCCTCATTCTTCCAAACTCTGACAGCTTTGACCCAACCTGTTCAACCTTTGTTCATAAGATAAGGTGGCAGGGCATGTTGAGAGAGCAATTAACAAGGCATATAGTATCTTAGGCTTTATTAATAGGGACATTGAGTACAAGAGTAAGGAGGTCATGTTGAACTTGCATAAGACACTGGTTAGGCCTCATCTGGAGTACTGCGCACAGTTCTGGGCACCATACTTGAGGAAGGATGTGAAGGCATTGGAGAAAGTAGAGGAGATTCACAAGAATGATTCCCGGGATGAAAAACTGTAGCTATGATGATAGATTGGAAAGGTTGGGATTGTTTTCCTTGGAGAAAAGGCAGCTGAGAGGAGACTTGATAGAGGTATCTGAGATCCTGAGGGGCATGGACAGGGTAAATAGGGAGAAACTGTTCCCACTCAAGAGATCAAAAACTACGGGGCACAAATTCAAAATAATTGGCATTAGGAGTAAATATGACGTGAGGAAAAATTTTTCACCCAGAAGGCGGTTGGAGTCTGGAACAAACTTCCTGAAAGGGTGATGGAGGAAGGTTCGATTGAGGTACTCAAAAGGGAATTGGATTTCTATCTGAAGAGAGAGCATTTGCAAAGCCAGGGGGATAAGGCAGGGGAGTGGGACTAGGTGGAATGCTCTTTCAGAGAGCCAGTGCAGGCTCAATGGGCTGAATGGCCTCCTGCACTGTAAAGATACTGTGAGGATAAGCCCCTCATCTCAGGAATGAGACAAGAGAACCTACTTTGAGCTCCTTCAATTGGAATTACATCCTCTTTCAAATAAGGAGACCAGGACTGCACATAGTACTCCAGATGTGATCTCACCAAGGCCCTGTACAGCTTCAGCAAAAACTTCCCTACTTTTATATTCCATTCCCCTTGCTATACACACCAACATTCCGTTCGCCTTCCTAATCACTTGCTGCACCTGCATACTAACTTTTTTTGAGATTCACGTTCCAGGACACCCAGATCCCGCTACACCGCAGTCTCTCTCCATTTAGATAGTGTACTGTTTTCCTATCCTTCCTGCCAAAGTGGGCAAGTTCACACTTTCCCACATTAGACTCCACGTGCCAAATTTTTGCTCACTCGCTTAACCTATCTATATATCTCTCTGTGGACTCTCCACTTCCACTTCCTATCTTGGTGTCATCGGCAAATTTAGATTTTTTAATAAAAAACTCACATTCGCTTTCGGTCCTTAATTCATTCAAACTGTGAGAAGCTTACCTCCGGTCAATGGTCTGGTAACACTGCTTCAGCCAACTGATTGATGGCACCCTGTTGCGGGTTGTGGCACCATTTAAATACAAAATAATATAATTTTCAGCCACCAACAGTTCCAGGGTTCCAATAACATACCTGTGGGGGACAGAACACTGCAGTTAGCTTTCAAAGTAATCTTTATATTTAAGTGAGGTAAGGGACATCGGTGCTGGAAACGAGTGATTTTTCCCCCATTTTTGTCAACCATCAAACATACAAATTAGGAGCAAGAGCCCCTCGAGCCTGCTCCGCCATTCAGTAAGATCATGGCTGACCTGATCGTAACCTCAGCTCCACATTCCCGCCCAAACCTTTCACCCCCTTCCCTATCAAGAGACTATCAAGCTCTGCCTTAAAAATATACACAGGGGAGGGGGTGGCGTAGTGATATTGTCGTTGGACTAGTAATCCAGAGACCCAGGATAATGCTCTGGGGGCCTGAATTTGAATCCCACCATGGCAGATGGTGGAATTTGAATTCAATAAAAACCTGGAATTAAAAAAGTCTAATGATGTCCGTGAAATCATTGTCGATTGTTTTAAAAGCCCACCTGGCTCACTAATGTCCCTTAGGGAACGAAATCTGCTGTCCTGACCTGGTCTGGCCTACATGTAACTCCAGACCCACAGCAATGTGGTTGACTCTTAGATGCCCTCTGAACAAGGGCAATTAGGGATGGGCAATAAAGGCTGTCCCAGCCAGCGATGCTCACATCCCTTGAATGAATTTTAAAAATTCAAAGACTGTTTCCACTACCTTTTGAGGAAGAGAGTTCCAAAGACTCACCACCCTCTGAGAAAAAAAAAACTCTCCTAATCTCGGTCTTAAATGGGCGTCCCCTTATTTTCAAACGGTGACCCTGTTAACCTATTTAACACTTACAGATCACTCAAGTTAAGAGTCCCTCTAACTCCAGACCAGCAGTTACTTTAACACATACCATAGCAGGATATGCCTGGAGTATAGAAAGTGATCTGATTAAGATATTTAAGATGAAATAGGAAGGATGTGATTGCACTGGAGGGGATGCAGAGGAGATTCACCAGGATGTTGCCTGGGATGAAACATTTAAGTTAGGAAGAGAGGTTGGATAGACTTGGGTTGTTTTTGTTGGAGCAGAGAAGACTGAGGGGCGACCTGATCGAGGTGTACAAGATTATGAGGGGCATGGACAGGGTGGATAGGGAGCAGCTGTTCCCCTTAGTTGAAGGGTCAGTCACAAGGGGGCATAAATTCAAAGTGAGGGGCAGGAGGTTTATGGGGGATGTGAGGAAAAACTTTTTTACCCAGAGGGTGGTGAGGGTCTGGAATGCGCTACCTGGGAGGGTGGTGGAGGCGGGTTGCCTCACATCCTTTAAAAAGTACCTGGATGAGCACTTGGCACGTCATAACGTTCAAGGCTATGGGCCAAGTGCTGGTAAATGGGACTAGGTAGGTAGGTCAGCTGTTTCTCATGTGTTGTTGCAGACTTGATGGGCCGAAGGGCCTCGTCTGCACTGTGATTTTGTGATTAAAAGACTTGATGGTGTTAGAAAAGGAGAAACAGTTTCACAGAATCATAGAAAGTTTACGGCACAGAAAGAGGCCACTTGGCCCATCGTGTCTGCGCCAGCTGAAAAATGAGCCAACCAGCCTAATCCCACTTTTCAGCATTTGATTCGTAGGTCTGCAGGTTATGGCACTTGAGGTACATATCCAGTCACCTTTTAAATGAGTTGAGGGTTTCTGCCTCTACTGCCCTTTCAGGCAATGGGTTCCAGAGCCCTACACAACCCTCTGGGTGAAAACGTCTTTCCTCATTTCCTCTCTAATCTTTCTACCAGTCACTTTAAATCTATGCCCCCTAATCACTGACCTCTTCCATCCACTCTATCCAGGCCCCCTCACAATTTTGTACATCTCAATCAAATATCCCCCCCCTCCGCCTCCTCTGTTCCAAGGAGAACAACCCCAGCCAATCCAATCTTTCCTCATAGCTGCATTCTTCCAGTCCTGCCAACATCCTTGTCAGTCTCCTCAAGAGCACAATCTGAGCACAAAATCCAGGCCGACACTCCCAGTGCAGAACTGAGGGCGTGCCGCACTGTTGAAGCTGCTGTCTTTTGGAGAGAAGACTGAGGGGTGACCTGATCGAGGTGTACAAGATTATGAGGGGGCATGGACAGGGTGGAAAGGGAGCAGCTGTTCCCCTTAGTTGAAGGGTCAGTCACAACGGGGCATAAGTTCAAGGTGAGGGGCAGGAGGTTTGGGGGGGGGGGGGGATGTGAGGAAAACGTTTTTTACCCAATCTGCCATCTCAGTTGGAAGCCAAAAGATCTCAAGGCCCACTACTGAGAGAAGAGCAGGGGAGTTCTTCCACTATTATGGCCAAGGCTTATTCTCCAACCAACATCACTGAAAAAATGAGGATACCCTGTCGTTAGCATATTCCTGCTTATGAGAGCTTGCTGTGTGCAAATCGGCTGCCGTGTTTACTATATTACAACAAGACTGCATTTCAAAAATGCTTCACTGGCTTTTGGAAGGTCCAGAAAAGGTGCTTTTTCGATCTTTCTATCGTTGAATAACTTACAGCAAATAATGGCGACTGAGGAAACTAAATGGAAGGTGACCCACCTAATTGAACACAAGTTGGGACCTTAAGGTCCTCTACAAGTGAAAAACGTCAAATTTGCTAAAGCTACGCAGTTAATCGGTTTAACATCACATCGAAGGCAAGTAATCAAAACCGTAGAGGAGGAATATAAAGGCTTCTAATGATCAGGGTATAAGATTCTGGTCACTACCTAAACAGATTTTCCATCACATTCTCGTAGTCAGGTTGACTGCTCTCAGGCAAATAGCAGGAGGAAAACACAATGATTGCAGTTAAATTCTCACCAAAGCAACCTGGTAAAGAGAGAGAGAGAGAGATTACTCATCAGGTCAGATTTATCACCTTTCCCCACCTCTCCCCACATGTGACCAAACTTAGTACAATCACCGGTTAGGCATGAGGTGAATGGCTTTGGAGAGGCTACAGAGGAAGCCGTTACCAGTGACGAGGAAAGACTGAAGAAGGGAGGATTGTTCTCCTTGGAGCAGAGAAGGTTAAGTGGTGCCCCAGTGGGTGGCTTTCAAGAACGGGAAGAGTTTTGATAAGAGAAGGCGGGGAACATACTCCCTCCGCCGAGTTGGTCGATAGCCAGAGGTCACAGACTCAAAATCGTCAGCAAAACTGTTAAATCACCAAAACCTGCTCAAAAGCACTGAGTGGTCATCGAGCGAAGACAAAGATCAGGCTGTATTGCCTTCAGCAGTCAAATAGCTTGCCAACTGTCGACTCTCGGTGAGTGGCTAGTAACCGGAGAAGTGCATGCCAGAACGAACCAACAACTTTAGGAGCGCAAGAGGAGGAGGAGAACATAAGAACTAGGAGCAGGAGTAGGCCACTATCTTATTGGATGGCAGAGGAGACTCAAAGGGCTGAATGGCCTACTTCCGCTCCTAAGTCCTACGTTCCAATGTCTGCGCTGATTCTCTGAGGGAACAGTTCACCTCGTGCCATTCACCCCACCTTCTCACCATTGCCCTGCACCTTTCTCCCTTTTCAGATAACGATGCAATCCCCTCCGGACCGTCTGAATTACTAGACCTGGAACACAACCACTGTGCTACTGTTGCCAATTGATAAATCAGTTTAATCGGTCTAGGTGTATTTTTTTCTCTTAAGATTAAAGGAAATAAGTTAATCCGAACTCAAACCAGGAGCCTCACCTCCGTGAGAAATAACTGCCTTGTATGGATCCACAACAGCCATGTCCACCCGATATTCCTGCTCCCCGATGTGGAAGACCCTCCACAGTTTGCCGTCTTCCGTCTCTTCATCTGTTACGTGTCCCTGGAAACTTTCCGTATCTGATAACGAACGATACACCCGCGGCAGATCATCTGGCCAGATTGAGTTGGAGAGAAAAAAAAGAAAACAGCATTTAGCCTCTCGAATGATACAACGTATGGATACCAAATACATTTTTCGATAATTTGAACAAAAATAAATCACTTCTCCTTCCCCTCCCTTCTCATTCTTTACTCCGTCACTACAACCATTTTAAATGCTAGCATGGCCAGGGAAATCCCTGCTCTGATGAGTCAATTGGACTCGAAACGTTAACTTTAGTATTGCTGAAAAAAAGACACAGTCTATCGAAGATTTTCGTCTTACACTCATCAGGACAGCGACACAAGACTACCCCAAATCTCAAAGGGAACAACAATTCATACCGCATGAGAAGAGAGTGTTGAATGGTTAGCAAGTGGACTCCGATCTGCAGAGGTGTTGCCATGGGAATGCAGCAGTTAAATGTTCCATGCTGCATTCTCCATGGCAACACCTTCACCAATCAGAGTCCACCTGCCAACCAATCAGCACTCTCTTCTCATGCAGTATAAATAGTGGTTCCCTTTACTGTTCGCATTTCTTGCGAACTGTCCTGATGAGTGCAAGATGAGAAGCTTTGACAGCATGTCTCCTTTTTCAGCAATGTTAACTCTGTTTCTCTCTCTACAGATGCTGCCAGGCTTGCTGAGTTTTTCAGCACTTGTTTTATTTCAGGGAAGTCTCCATCGCACTGGGCAGGGCTGGTTCTCCAAGTCTGAGCTCCCAGTCTGAGCTTAGTCTGGTCTCAGTTTCTGCTGTACTCCTGATTTGGCCCCTTGATGCCTGCTGCTCTCCAAGACCCACCTCCCCAACTCCCAGACAAAGAAGCTAAAGGCCATTTTCTATTTTAAATGGTGGTAGTGCGGGGGAGTGGAAATGCAGTCGTTACCAGGGGGAAGAGAATTTGAATTGTATTTTTTTTTCCTCTCAGCGAATTTGAGAAGAATACAGAATCATTTTTCAATTCACGGAGGAATGAATCACTCAAATATATCTCAAATGGGAAGAATCAAAGTTAATTTCAAGTTTAACAAACATCAGTCAGATGTGACAGGGAGTAATCAGCTGGTGGAGTGGGAGTTGCTTCTACGATGTGTGAAAGAATGCTTTTGATTGGTCAGTGTGTGGTTGATACACGCAAAATAAATGCTTTTGATTGGCTGTGCATGCAAGAAATCACCGCAGGCGCACTGTAAATAAACAGAAATCGGGTCATAATCAACACATCCACACAAAGCTCGTTGTCGGCTTACCCATGGCTTGACAAATGGTGTGGGGCAGAACGCAGCAGCTCGTTTATCCATCCATCTCGCCGTTTTTGCTTCCCCACCTCCCCCTCCGCGCCCCTACGACACTTTCCTGAACCATCTCTGCTTTGTGTCCTGTTTTACTTTAAATACCAAGCTTCGATTGCGCAGTGCCGGCTGCTAACCAGTCAGCACTAAGATGGGTCTGCGCGCGTGCTCTACCTACTGAGAAAGACAAACGTGTGAATTAGGAGCTGGAGTAGGGCCACTCAGCCCCTCGAGCCTGCTCTGCCATTCAATAAGATCATGGCTGATCTGATTGTCACTTCCTGCCTACCCCCAATAACATTCCACCTTCTCGTTTATCAAGAATTTATCTAGCTCTGCCTTAAAAATATTCAAAGTCTCTGCTTTTGAGGAAGAGAGTGCCAAAAGCTCATGACCCTCAAGAAAAAATTTCACTTCAGCTCCGTCTTAAATGGGTGACACCTTATTTTTCAAACAGTGATCACTAGTTCTTGATTCTCCTACAGGATGAAACGTCCTCTCCATATTCACTTTGTCAAGACCCCTCAGGACCTTAAATGTTTCAATCAAGTCACTTCTTACTCTTCTAAACTCCAGCGGATACAAGCCCAACCTGTCCAACCTTTCCTCACAAGACAACCCACCCAATGTAGATATTAGTCTGGTAAACTTTCTCTGAACTGCTTCCAATGCATTTACATCTTTCCTTAAATAAGGAGACCAGTACTGCACACAGTACTGTAAGCAGTGCCTTTTATGTCCTCAGGAGCACTCCCCAGCCAATAAGATATGTGATTTTGAAGCGTATTCATTGTTGTAATACAGGAAACTCGGCCGCCGACGCGCGCACAGCAAGTTCCCACAAACACAAAACAAACTACTGTAGTCCATTTGAGTGATGACAGTTGAGGGCATAAATATTAGTCAGGCTCAAGTCTGGACGATGATAGTTGTTTGGATTTTGGCAAGATGTGAATCGGGAGGACAAATTTTGTGACAGAATTGGGAAGCTGGAACTAGCAGACCCAGGTGAAGAATAAGGGGTCTCTCCCACTTAAGATGGAGATGAGGGGAAATTTTCTCTCTCAACGTGTGGCTAGTCTGTGGAACTTTCTTCTCCAGAGAGCACTGGAGGTTGGGTCATTGAATATATTCAAGGCTGAGTTAGACAGGTTTTTGATAGACAATGGAGTCCAGTGGTGTTTGGTGGGGGGGGGGGGGGTGGTGGAGAGCAGGGGCTGCAGACAGGAAAGGTGCAGTTGAGACACATCCAGATCAGCCATGATCTTATTGACAGGCAGAGCAGGCTCGAGGGGCTGAATGACCTACTCATGCTCCCAAGTCCTATGTTCTTATACAATGTGAAATTTAAAACGCAATTACTTTTCACCCAGCACTCATTTTACTGCTTGGCTAATCACAAATTATAACAGCCAATGAAGTATCTTTAAAAATAGCTTCTAACACTTTCCCTATGGCAGATGTTAGGCTAACTAGCCTATAGTTTCCTGCAGTGAAGTCTCTGTTGTAATGTGGGAAACAAAGCAGCCAATTTTCACACAGCAAGCTCCCACAAACAGCAATGTGATAATGACCCAGATCATCTGTTTTCAGTGATGTTGGTTGAGGGATAAATATTGGCCCCAGGACACGGGGAGTACAACGCCCCTGTCCCCTGCTCTTTTTCCAATAGTGGCCATGGGATCTTTTACATCCACCCGAGGGCAGGTAGGGGCCTTGATTTAATGCCTCATCCTAAAATACTGCACCTCAGTTCTGGCACCAGGGACTGGTAACCTGAATTATCAGCCCCAATTTCTGGAATAGGACTTGAACCCAAACTTTTTGACGTGGGCGGGCGAGAGACACCGGGCGGGAGACACCAGGCGAACATACGAACTAGGAGCAGAAGTAGGCCGCTTGACCCCTTGAGCCTGCTCCGCCTTTCAATAAGATCATCGCTGATCTGAATGTAAACTCTTCCTGCCTACCCCTGAGAACCTTTCACCCTCTTGTTAATTAAAGATCTATCTAGCTCTGCCTTAAAAATATTCAAAGACTCTGCTACTACCATCTTTTGAGGAAGAGAGCTCCAAAGAAGCACAACCCTCAGAGAAAAAATTTTGCATCTCTGTCTTAAGTGAGCGACCCCTTATTTTTAAACAGTGACTCCTAGTTCTGGATTCTCCCACAAGAGAAAACATCCTCTCTACATCTGCCTTGTCAAGACCCTTCAGAATCTTAAAGGTTTCAATCAAGTCACCTCTTACTCTTCTAAATTCCAGTGGAAACAAGACTAACCTGTCCAACCTTTCCTCATAAGACAACCCGCCTATTCCCGGTATTAGTCTAGTAAACTTTCTCTGAACTGCCTCTAATGCATTTACATCTTTCTTTAAATAAGGAGACCAATACTGTACACAATACTCCAGATGTGGTCTCACCAATGCCCTGTACAACTGAAGCATAACCTCCCTACTTTTTTAATCAATTCCCCTCACAATAAATGATAACATTCTATTAGCTTTCCTAATGAATTGCTGTATCTGCAGATTAACCTTTTGTGATTCATGCACTAGGACACCCAGATCCCTCTAAATCTCAGAGCTCTGCAATCTCTCACCATTTAGATTATAAGTTTCTTTTTTATTCTTCCTGCCAAAATGAATGATTTCACATTTGCCCACATTATACACCATTTGCCAGAACTTTGCCCACTCACTTAACCTATCTATGTCACTTTGTAGCCTCCTCTTCACAATTTACTTTCCTCCCTATCTTTGTGTCGTCAGCAAAATTAGCAACCATTCCTTCGGTCCCTTCATCCAAATAATTTACATAAATCGTAAAAAGTTGAGGCCCCAGCACTGACCCCTGTGGCACACCACTCGTCACATTCTGCCAGCCAGAGAAAGAAGCATTTATGCCAGTTCTGCTTGCTGTTAGCTAGTTAATCTTCTAACCAGGCCAATGATGTTACTCCCTACATCAGAAGCTTTAATTTTCTGTAATAACCTTTGATGTGGCATTTTATCAAACACCTTCTGAAAATCTAAGTACAGTACATCCACCTGTTCCCCTTTATCCACAGCACATGGCTCCTTTAAAGAACTCCAATTAATTGGTTAAATGCGATTTCCCTTTTACAAAGCCATGTTGACTCTGCCTGATTGCCTTGAATTTTTCTAAGTGCCCTGCTATAACATCTTTAATAATAGCTTCTAATGTTTTCCCTATGACAGATGTTAGGCTAATTGGCCTATAGTTTCCTACATTCTGTCTCCCTCCCTTTTTAAATAATGAACAACCTTCAATGGAGCCGTCACCTCATTTGGAAAAGTGCCAAAACATAGACGGTTCAGACTCCAAGAGGAGACAAAGAAAACATTGTGCTGTATCTGGGGCTGAAAGTACAGGAAGTGTGGCTGATGGAAGTGCTACTGTGACCCAATGTGCACATTTGTCACCTGAGAGAGCAGCTAATACATCCAAATAAAGGAGTTACTTTTGCTGTTTTCCAATCTAATGAAACCTTCCCTGAATCTAGGGAAGTTTGGAAAATTAAAACCAGTGCATCAACTATCTCACTAGCCACTCCTTTCAAGGCCTTAGGGTGAAGTTCATCCGGACCTGGGGATTTGTCAGCCCGCAGCCCCAACAATTTGTTCAATACCACTTCCCTGGTGATTGTAATTTTCCTGAGTTCTTCCCTCCCTTCAATTTCCTGATTTAGAGCTATTTCCAGGATGTTACTTGTGTCCTCTATAGTGAAGACTGAAGCAAAATACCTGTTTAATTCATCCATCATCTCCCTACTTTCCATTATCAATTCCCCAGATGCACTTTCTATAGGACCAACGCTCACTTTGTTAACTTTTTTTATTTAAATATCTATAGAAACTCTTACTATCCATCTTTATATATCTAGCTAGCTTTCTCTCATACTCTAATTTTTCCCTCCTTATTAATCTTTTTGTCATTCTTTGCTGTTCTTTATAGCCTTTCCAATCTTCTGACCTGCCACCCATCTTTGTGTAATTATATGCTTTTTCTTTAAGTTTGATATTATCTTTAACTTTTTTAGTTAACCACGGATGGTGGGCCCTCCCTCCCCTTGGAACTTTTCTCTCTCATTGGAATGTATATATTCTATGTATTCTGAAATATCCCTTTCAATCCCCTTTAAACTGAACTTCTATTGACATATCCCTTAACTTCATTTGCCAGATCACTTTAGCTAGCTCTGCTTTCATGACCTCATAAATAACCTTACTTAGATTTAAAATACTAGTCTTGGACACATTCATTTCTCCCTTAAAATGAATGTAAAGTTCAATAATATTATGAACACTGCTACCTAGGGTTGCCTTCACTAGAAGGTTATGAATTAATCCTGTCTCGCTGCTCAATACAGGCCTAGTATAGCCTGCTTTCTGGTTGGCTCCAGAACGTGCTGTTCTCAGAAACTATCCCGAAAACATTCTATGAACTCATCTACGCTACCTTTGCCCAATTGATTTTTCCCATCTATATGTAGATTAAAATCCCGCATGATTATAGCTGTACCTTTCTGGCAAGCTCCCATTATCTTTTCTCTTATACTCTGTCTTACTGCGTAGTTACAATTAAGGAGCCTGTACACCATTCCCACAAGTGACTTCTTGCCTTTATCATTCCTCGTCTCAACCCAATCTGCTACTACATCTTGGTTTCCTGAATTTAGGTCATCCTTCTCTAATGTGCTAACACCATCACTAATTAACAGAGCCATCTTTCCACCTTTTCTTAATTTCTTGCCCTTCCTAAATGTCACATACCCTTCAATATTCCAGTCCGAGCTATGTCATCCTGTAGCCAAGTCTCTGTCATGGCAATCAAATCGTACTTATTTATTTCTATTTGCACTATCAGTTCATCTATTTTGTTTCGAGTGCATTTAGATACAGAGCCTTTAGTTTAGTCCTTTTATTATTTTTGTAGCATCTAGCCTTATCTGATCTGTTGGATTTGTACTCTTTGTCCCTTCCTGTCACAGTCTGTTTATCATTTCCCATATTAATACCAGTCTCTTTCGCCTTGTGTCTACTCTTTGGTTTACCACATCTTCCCAAATTTGATCCCTTGCCCCACTATTCAGTTCAAAACCCTCTCTACTTCCCTAGTGAGGCAGCTCGCGAGGACACCAGGCCCAGCACAGTTCAGGTGTAGATCGTCCCAAAGGTACAGATCCCAATTTCCCCAATACTGGTGCCAGTGCCCCACAAACTGGAACCCACTTTTCCCACACCAGACTTTGAGCCACACATTCATCTCTCTAGTCTTATTTGTCCTATGCCAATTTGCACGTGGCTCAGGTAATAATCCAGCAATTATTACCTTTGAGGTTCTGCTTCTTAATTTGATGCCTAGCTCGTCATACTGACTATGCAGAGCCTCCTTCCTCATCCTGCCTATGTCATTGGTACTTACATGGACCACAAGCACTGGATCTTCCCCCTCCCACTGCAAGTTCTTCTCCAGCCCTGAGCAGATGTCCTGAACCCTGGAACCGGGCAGACAACAAAGCTATCTGGACACTCACCCTTTGTTACAGAGAACAGGCAGGTACTCAGAAAAGCCCCAGAGTGCACCTCACTCAAGAACAGATTTTCTTTGTTGGAAAAAGGTGAGAGTGACGGTTCCTCTGGGGAGTGCAGCCAGAGCTCAGCTGCACAACGGGAGATGAAGAGCAATAGTGATAGAAGACTCAATAGTGAGGGGTACAGACAAGTGTTTCTGCAGCTGCAGATGTGACTCCAGGGTGGTGTGTGGCCTCCCCGGGGCCAGGGTCAAGTGTGTCAAACAGGGCAAACAGTCAGAGATCATGGTTCCCATCGGTACCAACGACATAGGTAGAAAGAGGGATGAGGTCCTGCAACAAGAATTCAGGGAGCTAGGTAACAGATTGAAAAGCAGACGTCAAAGATTGTAATCTCTGGATCACTCCTGGTGTCACATGCTAGTGAGTATAGGAATAAGTGGATAGGGCAGATGAATGTGAGGCTGAAGAGTTGGTGCAGGAGGGAGGGCTTTAGATTCTTGGATCACTGGATCCATCCATTTCTGGGTAAGGTGAAACCTGTACAAGTCCGACAGGTTGCATCTGAACCGGAACAGGACCAACATCCTTGCTTAGGTTTGCAAGTGCTGTTGGTGGAGGTTTAAACTAATTTGGCAGGGGGATGGGATATGGAGTGGAGCTATAGTAGTGGATGATGCACAGCCAAATATAGAAGAAAAACCAAGTCAGTCTGGAAGGCAGAGTGTATGTAGTCAAGCTAAGGCACAAGGGAGCATGGCAAGGATGTGTGGCATTTATTTTAATATAAAGAGTCTTGTGAGTAAGACAGATGAGTTAAGGGTGTTGATTAACGCATGGGGATATGATATTGCTATCATGGAGTCATGGTTGAGGGAGGAGCAGGACTCAATAACCCAGGGTATAGAATCTTCAGACAAGACTGGGGCGGGGGTTTGGGGATGGTTGGGGGGGGGTGGGGGGGGGGCGGGGGGTGTGTAAAAGAGGAGGTGTGGTCACAATATTGATCAAGGAGTCCTGCAATAAGGAGGGATGGCATTTAAGAAGGTTCCTCAAATGAGGCCATATGGGTAGAACTTAAAAACAAAAAGGGGGCAATCACATTGCTGGGAGTGTACTATAGACCCCCAAACAGTCAGGGAGAGAAATATGGGCAGAAATGTAGGCAAATATCAGAGAAGTGTAAAAATAATAGTAGGGGGATTTCAACTTCCCCAATATTAACTGGGATTAACAAAGTGGGAAAGGCTTAGAAGGGGTGGAATTCTTAAAACTTATCCAGGAGAGCTTTTTAAGCCAGCACGTAGAAAATCCTACAAGAAAGGGGGCGGTGCTGGACCTAATTTTAGGGAACAAAGCCAGGTAAGTGGTAGAAGCATCAGTGGGGGAGCATTTCAGTGATAGTGACCATAACTCTTAAGATTTAAGGTTGCTATGGAAAAGGACAAAGATGGACTGGAAATAAAGGTTCTGAATTGGGGGGGAAGGCCAATTTTAATACGATAAGATCTGGCCAAAGAGGACTGGGCACAGCTGCTGAAAGGAAAATCTACATCAGAGCAGTGGGAGTCATTCAGAAAGGAAATAGTGAGAGTTCCCATAAAGGTGAAGGGTGGGACCAACAAGTTCAGAGAACCCTGGATGTTGAGGAATGTACAGGATTGGATAAGGATAAAAGGGAAGCTTATAGTAGATACCGAGGGCTCAAAACAGTGGAAACCCTAGAGGAGTATAGAAAGTTCAGGGGGGTTACTTAAAAAAGAATTAGGAGAGAGAAGAGGGGGCATGAAAAAACACTGGCGGGTAAAATTAGGAGAAACCCAAAAGCATTTTAAAAGTATGTTAGAGGCAAGAGGATAACCAGAGAAAGAGTACGGCCCATTAGGGACCAAAGTGGCAATCTGAGAGGGGAGCCGGAAGATGTAGGTGAGGATTTAAATGAGTACTTTGCATCTGTGTTCACTATAGAGAAGGACAATGTAGGCATAGAAATCAGGGAGGGGGACTGTGATATACTTGAACAAATTAGCATGGAGAGGGAGGAGGCATTAGCAGTTTTAGCAGGCTTAAAAAAGTGGATAAATCCCCAGGCCCAGATAAGATGAATCCGAGGCTGCTGTGGGGGACAAGGGACGAGATTATAGGGGCCCTGACATTAATTTTCAAATTCTCATTGGCCACAGGAGAGGTGCCAGAGGACTGGAAGACAGCTAATGTGGTACCATTATTCAAGGAGACTGGTAGGGATAAAGCATGGAAATATAGGCCAGTGAGTCTAATATCAGTGGTAGGGAAACTTTTGGAAAAAATTGTGAGGGACATAATTAATCTCCACTTGGAGAGGTAAGGATTAATCGAGAATAGTCAGCACGGCTTTGTCAGGGGGAGATCATGTCTAACAAATTTGATTGAATTTTTTGAGGAGGTGACTAGGTGTGTAGGTGAGGGTAGTGCAGTTGATGTAGTCTACATGGACTTCAATAAGGCTTTTGACAAGGTCTCTCACCGGAGACTGGTCAAGAAGGCAAGAACCCTTGGATCCAGGGCAATTTGGATCCAAAGTTGGCTTAGTGGCAGGAAGCAGAGGGTGGTGATAGAAGCTTGTTTTTGTGACTGGAAGCCTGTGTCCAGTTGCATACTGCAAGATTCAGTGCTGGGTCCCTTGCTTTTAGTAGTGTACATTAATGATCTAGACATGAATGTATAAGGTATGATCAGTAAGTTCGCAGATGACACGAAAATTGGTGGTGTGGTAAATGCAAGGAGGAAAGCTTAGATTACAGGACAATATAAGGCAAGGGAGTACACGATGAATGATAGGACTTTAGGAAGTACAGAGGATCAGAGGGACCTTGCCTTGAAGGCAGCAGAACAGGTAGATGAGATGGTTAAGAAGGCATATGGGGTACTTGCCTTTATTAGTTGAGGCACTGAATACAAGAGCAGGGAGATTATGATGGAGCTGTATAAAATGTTAGTTAGGCCACATCTGGAGTACTGTGTGCAGTTGTGGTCGCCACAGTATAGGAAGGATGTGATTGCACTGGAGAGGGTGCAGAAGAGATTCACCAGGATGTTGCCTGGGCTGGAGCATTTCAGTTATGAAAACAGACTAGATAGGCTGGTGTTGTTTTCCTTAGAGCAGAGAAGGCTGGGGGGACCTGATTGAGGTGTACAAAATTGAGGGGCATAGATGGGGTAGATAGGAAGAAACTTTTCTCCTTAGTAGAGGGGTCAATAACCAGGGGGCCAAGTGCTGGAAAATGGGATTAGAGCAGATAGGGTCTTGATGACTGGCACAGACACGATGGGCCGAAGGGTCTCTTTTCATGCTGTAAAACTCTGTCTCTAACAGTGTCAACCACACTTACTATACTGTCCCCCTGTCCCCTACTACCACTACATTCCTGTTTGCTCCCCCCACTTGGATGGCTTCCTGTTCCACGGTGCTATGGTTGGTTCACTCACCCACCCTGCAGCCCCTCCGCTCTCATCCAAACAAATAGAGAGAACCTCAAACCTGTTGGACAATTGCAGAGGCTCACACACCGGCACTCCGGGTCCCCTTAGCTGCCTCACTCGTAGTCACACCCTCCTGTCCCTGGCCACGAATCAAATCAGAAGACCCTATCCAAAGAAGTGTGACTGCCTCCTGGTATAAAGCATCCAGGTAACTTTCACCCCGTCCCTGATGTGTCGCAGAGTCTGCAGCTCAGCCTCCAGCTCCACAGCTCCAAGCCAAAGTTCCTCATGCCGCAAACACACTGCAGACGTTACAATGTTATTCAGGAGCTCCCGCAGGATGCTGCAGCCTCAGCACATCACCTGTCCTGCCATCCTTAATGTGTTTTAAATAATTAGTTAATTATATTGATCACTTATATATGTTGCTTTCTTATATATTTTATTAACTTTACCACCAAATTGTGTACTATTTTAAACCTTAGGGCTAGAATAGAACTTACCCACTGACCAGATACTGACCAAACAGCTAGCTCCTTTCCCTGTAGTAGAGCAGGAACCAATTTCTATCGGTTGAGAAAGATAGAAAGAGGAAACAAACAACTCCTGCCCCCCCCTCCGTGCTTCATCAAACTCCCAAGTCTTCACTCAGTTTCTCAGCTGCACTCTGCCAAGGCTTCATGAAAGAACTGAGCTTATAGTAAACTGAACTGGCTACAGTAACCAGATTCAACCAGTTAGCAAATTAACTACTCAGCTCCTACAGCTGACAGTGATTTTACCCTGTCTAAACTGCAAGAAAGAAAGAATTTAGCCTGCTTACACAGTATTTTCCATTACTGCTAATTAGAGACTAGATTAGATTTTAAGAGCAAAATTTAAGAACAAAATTAACACTTAAAACTTCCCCTCTCACTAACCTCCAAGTCTTCACTCAGTGAGTGAGGCAGAGGGCCAGAGGGAGCTAGCGGGCGAGAGGGGGGGGGCTAGGGGGAGCGAGCGGGCGAGGGGGGGTGCTAGAAGGAGGGAGCGAGCGGGCGAGAGGGGGGGGGCCAGAGGCAGCGTGGGGGGGGTGGGGGCCAGAGGCAGCGAGACGGGGGGGGGGGGGGGGGGGGGCCCAGAGGCAGCGAGACGGGGGGGGGGGGGGGGGCAGAGGCAACAAGCAGGCGAGAGGGGGACCCAAAAGCAGTGAGCGGGCGAGAGGTGGCCCAAAGGCAGCGAGCAGGCGAGAGGAGGGGGGCCAGAGGGAGCGAGCGGGCGAGGGGGGGGGGGGCCCAGAGGCAGCGAAAGGGGGGGGGCCCCCAGAGGCAGCGAGCGGGCGAGAGGGGTGGGGAACCCAAAAGCAGCGAGCGGGCGAGAGGGGGCCCAAAGGCAGCGAGCGGGCAAGAGGAGGGGGGCCAGAGGGAGCGAGCAGGCGAGAGGCGGTGGGCCAGAGGGAGCGAAGCGTGCAGAGGGGGAGGGGGAGGGAGGAGAGAGACGGAGGGCGAGAGAGAGAGAGAGAGAATCAGAGAGACAGGGAGATGCAGAGAAGGGAAGAGGGAGATGGAGAGAGGGGCAGAAAGAGAGGGAGATGCAGAGAGAGAGCGAGATGCAGAGAGAGAGAGAACGAGCTACCCACTGAGCCATGATTGCTACCCTGGAGCATTGGTGTTGGGAGGGGAAAGGAGACAAACATCAAGTTGCTCAGACGGCCGGCTGGGACAGCCTACGTAGAGCAAGGACGGAGGGGAGTGGAGGCTAAACAGTGCTGTGTGTGTCTGGAACATTGATGACGAACTAATAGCGGAATGGTGCATAATAGGTGCCCAATATTCTGGCTTCAGTCAATTGATGGCTTTAAATCTAGTAGCCATAGCAGTTATTGGAGCATCTATCTCAGTCTCTGGCCTGCTTAGCAAAGTTGCTGAGCCCATTGGGCAATTTTTAAAAAATTTGTTCATGGGATGCAGGCATCTCCAATTGCCCTTCTTCAGAGGGCATTTAAGAGTCAATCACATTGCTCTGGTTCTGGAGTCACATGTAAGCCAGACCAGGTAAGGACAGCAGATTTCCTTCCCTAAAGGACATTATTGAACCAGATGGGTTTTTACAACAATGGTTTTGTGGTCATCATCAGACTTTTTAATTCCAGATTTTTACTGAATTCAGATTTCACCGTCTGCCGTGGTGGGATTCGAACCTGGGTCCCCAGAGCTTTAACCTGGGTCTGTGGAGTACTAGTCCAGTGACAGTGCCGCTATGCCACCGCCTAACCATCCAGTCATAAATTAGCGTCATGACTCGAGCGCACAATCAGGGCTGGCTCACTGCGGTCACACACTGTTGGACGCTGACCCTTCACATGTATGCAGTGCTCAAAATCTCGCCCATACATATAACAGCACGTATCCATTGTGGGAGCCACTCTCCCCAGCTTTAGAACAGTCAGTATGCAGCTGGAAGGAGGAGGAGGAGAAAAAAAAGGGGGAACTGGCAGCATAGTCGTGCACTGAGTTTTGTTCTGGATGCTTTTGTAAAATGTTACAAGCTATAGTGGTTGAATAAGGAAGCAGGGAAGAAGCCTAACATCTTTTATGGGATTATGGAATGGCGTAGGAGTTGAGTGGGAAGGACAGGAGCCCTGTCTCTCTCCTTTTAGATACAGATTGATCATAATCCAGTTGAATAGCCATAGCAGGCTCAAGGGATTAGAAGGCCTCCTGCTGTTTCAGGGTGTCTCATATAACTGCACGTCTTGCATGAAGCACAGGAGCCACACACACAAAAAAGAGACACCCTCTGGATTGATATTATGATCTTACTGAATGGTGGAGCAGACTTGAGGGACCAAATGGCTACTCCTGCTCCTAATTTGCCTGCTTGTATGTCCTTGAGAATTATTGCTTGATCAAAATGGTCCAGCCATATAAGTACTGCAGCTACAAGAGTTCTGGGAATTCTGCAGAGAGTAAGTTAACCTCCTGTCTCCCCAAAGCCTGTCCACCATCTACAAGGCACAGGTCAGGAGTGTCACGGAATACCCTCCACTTGCCTGGATGAGTGCAGCTCCCACAACACAAAAAGCTTGACACCATCCGGGACAAAGCAGACCCGCTTGATTAACACCCCATCCACCACCTTAAATATTCAGTCCCTTCAACACCGACACATAGTGACTGCAGCATATTCCATCTACAACTTGCAGCAACCCACCAAGGTTCCTTCAACAGCACCTTCCAAACCCACCACCTAGAAGAAGGGCAGCAGACACACGGGAACACCACCATCTGCAAGTTCCCCTCCAAGCCAAACACCGTCCTGACTTGGAACTATATCGGCTATTTTGGGTCAAAATCCTGGAACTCCCTCCCTAACAGCACTGTGGGTGTGCCTACACCACAGGGGACGGCAATGGTTCAAGGCAGCGGCTCAGCACCATCTACTCAAGGGGCAATTAGGGATGGGCAACAAATGCTGGGCCCAGCCAGCAAAGCCCACATCCCGTGAATGAATAATGGGAAAAAAAACAGACAACATCCAGCCTTTTCCTCCCATTTCTATTTTATGTTAGTGCTCCCCCACGAGCCCCCGATCCCCACCTCCCTTCTGCCTCCTGCAGTAGGGATGGGGAGCAGCAGAATAGGGAAACCCACGCTTACTCGATAATCTAATTCAACAACGGGCTAACAAAGCGCCGGAGGGTGCAATTTAGGCAGGTGGCTTCCCGATGGAACAATGTGCTCTTATCTACCAACCCTGAGCTGATGCACAGCTCATCTACCATTGGGTGGGCAATGGGTCTCCCCCCACTGTCTTTGAACATCCAGGAGCGAGTATGGAAATTTGCCATTGGCCAGCAGAGAAATTGGGCTGCCGTGCCTACTGACGTCACCAAACCAGTCTAACTAACATCAGCACTGATGGAGGAAGAGACAGATATGAAAGCAGAGGAGCAGATGATTAAGAGAATTGATTCGACATTGATTGGTCTGTTTACCTTCCCACTCAAATTCATTACCATTCTCCGGCAACTCAAAAGATTCACTATCTGAAGGAGTATCTAAGTCTTCTAAATTTAAATCAGACGAATCCCCTTCCAGTTCATCCGGAGTCCTGTCCTCGGAGTGCGTTGTTTCCCCATTACCTTCTAGGGTCAAACTGATTGCTGGCGCAAGGAGACGTTTCTTGTGCTTATTCCCGCATAATTGTAGTGTGTTAGGTGGCACTGGAGAAGGAAGAGAGAGAGAGATAACTTTGATCAACAGATTTTTTTCCTTTTAAGTAACTATTCTCTCAAGTTTTTCTTTTCCCTGTCCCCTCATCTCCAATAATGTTGGGTTTGTTCTCCTTGGGTTAGAGAAGGACGAGAGGAGATTTGATTTAAATCATTTCAGTGGTTCAGACAGAGGAGATAACGAGAAACTGTCTCCGATGGCTGGAGGGTCACTAACCAGAGGCCGCAGATGTCAAGCGATCGGCCAAAGAACCAGGTGCGATACAAGGAAAAATCTGTTTACACACTGAGTGGTTAGGATTTAGAACGAGCTACCTGATAGGGCAGAGGATATGGATTCAATAGTAGCCCTCAGATAGGGAACTGGATAAATACTTGAAAGGGAAAAATTTGCAGGGATAAAGGGGAAAGAGGGGCAGAGTGGGACTGACTGGATTGCTCTTCGAAAGAGCCAACGCAGACTCAATGGGCTGAATGGCCTCCTTCTATGATGTATATCCGACACTTCTGAGGGGTGTCTAGATGAGGAAGTAGAACATTCTTGCACTAGCTTAAGAACATCAAGCACACTCAGGTCAGGTACAGCATGGAGGAGAGGGGGACAGTCAATGTCGACTACACTTGGAGACTAGTTAAAACAATAAAGAGTCCTCAGAATTTCAAGGTATTCAGGAGCGTTTTCCTGAAATTGTCCATAAGAGTGAGCATAACTTATAGATTACATAGAATGACGCTAATAGTCCTGGCCAAAGTGGGGTATTTTCCCTCCCTTGTTAATGTCATGTCAATCACATTGTTAAGACTAAGAAAAACAGTTGGATATTAATCATCTTTGAGCATGTATAAATAGGGTACAGCTGGGACACTGGGGTAAATGGGTCAATTACTTTAAGAGAAATAGGTGTTGGGTATTAATTGTTTTTGAGCACATATAAATAGGGGACAGCTGGGACACCGGGTTATGTGGGAGGAAAGCTGGGAGACTGAACAAGTCAATAAACTCTCTAAATAAAGAAAAGCTCTGTGTCTTGCTTTTGGCTTCACCAGCTCGCTTGGATCCCATTAACATCCTTCAATCACGCCCAGAGACCGCATGGCTTTAAGTGACTGGAACTGATTTTACACATGTAATTTCTATCCTGTTACTACCCTCCACTCACTGCATTCTGCTGAATAAATAATCTGCTTTCAAAACGGGAGACTTTGCTGTAGTTTTGGCCAGGCTCACTTCATTTTCAGTAACTGGAAAGGGTGCTGCACCAATCAACAGTCTCGCTTGCCTTTCCTCAGGCTGCTTTTTAATGTATATAAACATTTCTACAATTGCATCTGATTCCGAGTCTCGAGGCTTGGTAAATGAACTACAGTTACTTTAGACAAGTGGGGCTGGCAGGGAGGAAATGAGACCAAATGACTACTGTCCATCTATTTCTGGTCTGAAGGATCAGGAGGCGTAAACCATTAGTGGTGGGTTGCTACTGAGTGAGAATTCTCTCTCTCTCTCTCTTTCTCATACTGATGTTCACACTTTAGAAATTTTGTATCCAGCATATTACCTGGTCTGTCAACATCTGTATTGGCATTCAGTTCATCCTCTGTCACGGCATCAGTATCTTCTGGAAGAGGTCTGCAGATTGGAAATAAGAGGTCTTAAGTGTTAATTCCAATAAACGTATGTTGAGGAAGAATGAGTCTGAAGCTAGCCTGTACCTTAAAGCAGGCTTATTTCCAATATAGCAAAGTAAAATCACAGACTCTCCCAGTTCCTCCCAGACACCCCAGAGTGAATTGATTTATATACTCTTGCAACGATTCCTTAACCCTTCCCCAATCAGAGGCAGCTGTTCTTAATTACCAAACTTAAAGCATATATTGTATTGTAGCATAAGTTCAACATTAACACTAAGGCCATTTAAAGGCACTGATTTTTGATCCTCACTATATTTAGTATTTAGTGGGGGCAAAAGGATATTGTGCCACTTGAGCACGGTTCACTGCACGCCACATTTTCTGAGGATACCTATTTAAAACTGAAAAGGGAGAGTGGTTTTGTAACTACTGCTTAATTGGATCCCTACCGTCTCTCACTTCCCAGTTACAAATTTCACTCCTATTTAGGAACAAGAAGAGGCGTTTTCCTTAAATTCTTTCATGGGATGTGGGCGTCGCTGCCAAGGCCAACATTTGTTGCCCATCCCTAATTGGCCTTGGACTGAGCGGCTTGCTTGGCCATTTCAGAGGGCGGTTAAGAGCCAATCATATTGCTGTATCTGGAGTGCTGTAGTCACACATACGCCAGACTGGATAAGGACAGCAGAGTTCCTTCACATTAGTGGACCAGATGGGTTTTTACAACAATCGATGATAGTTTCATGGTCACCATTTGAGGCTAGCTTTCAATTTATTATCCATCCATCCATTTTCACACCACTTCTCCTGGTAAGGGTCGCAGTGGCAGGAAGCTGAACAGGGCCAACCAGACTTCCCTTTCCTCAGCCAGAGATTCCAGCTCCTCCTGGGGGATTCCCAGACCAGCAGAAAGATGTAATCCCCCCAACCTGTCCTGGGTCGGCCTTGAAGTCTCCGCTCAGTGGGCCTTGCCCATTACAGCTCCAGCGGGAACCTGCCAGGGGGCATCTTTATCAGATGCCCGAACCACCTCAACTGGCCCCTCTCGATCCAGAGGAGCAGTGACCCGAGGCTCTCCCACCCCTGTCCCGGAGCGTACGCCCAGCAACCCTGCAGAGAAACCTAATTTCCACCACTTGTACCCGCAATCTTATTCTTTCAGTCATTACCCACAGTTCGTGACCATAGGTGAAGATGAGGACACAGATCGACCAGTAAACCGAGTACTTTGTCCTAAAACTCAGCTCCTGCTTCACCACCACGTAGAGCATATGCAGAACTCCAGCCACTGCACCGATCCGCTGGTCAATCTTATGCTGCCCCCCTACCATCACTCGTGAGTAAGATCCCGAGATACTTGAAGTCCTCCAACAAGGGAGGATTGTTGCCTCCTCACCTGGAGAGAGCAAGCCCCACTCTTTTCCAGGAGAGAACCATGACCTCAGCTTTGGAGGTTGGAATACATCTGGAGTTTGGACCCAGGTAGGGTCTCCCTTGGCAAATAGGTCCAAGGTTCCAGACAAATAACGATCCCCCGTGATCATTCTAGAAATAACACAGAGAACCTCACCCAGAACAGGAATACTGGGACCCACTCCTGGAGCCAGCCTGAGGGTGGTGTTCGCTGACCAGCTGGGCCACCCACGTAAATGGTCGGGTTCAACCCAAAATGGCCTCCGCAAGGTGAAGGGGGGGCGGGATGGAGAGATCAGGTGCAATGCCAGTATGGCAGTGAGCAAGAGGGGGACAGATCAAGACGGCCTTGGCAATGGAATGTCATCTCCAGATTTATTAATTGAATTTAAATTCCCTATGTTCCCAGAGCATTAGCCTGGGCCTTTGGATTACTAGTCAAGTGACATCACCACTACGCCACCATCTCCCCTAGGGCAATTCAGCCCCTGAGCCTGCTCCACTATTCAATTAGATCCTGGGTGACTTGACTCCATCTTTAATTGTATATATATTTTTTTATTCGTTCATGAAATGTGGGCATCGCTGGCTAGGCCAGTACTTATTACCCATCCTTAACTGCCCTTGTTCAGAGGGCATTTAAGATTCAATTCAACTATGGGTCTGGAGTCACATGCAGGCCAGACTGGGTAAGGACAGCAGATTTCCCTTCCCTAAAGGGACATCAGTGAACCATCCGGGTTTTTTGCGACAATTGGCAATGGTTTTGTGGTCATCATCAGACTTTTAATTCCAGATTGTTATTGGATTCAAATTTCCAAGGTGGGATTTGAACCCATGTCCCCAGAGCGTCACCCTAGGTCTCTGGAATACTAGTCCAGTGATAATACCACTATGCCATCACCACCCACCATCCCTGAATACACTTGCTAAACAAAATTCGATCAATCTCAAGCCTCATTCAGCTCTTCTGGGGTGGTGGGGCAGAAGTTGGGCCAGCGGGGGGGGAGATGCGGGAAATTGGGTGGGGGTGTAGGGGAAGAGACAGTTCCAGATTTCTGCTCTCCTTTGTGATTCCTGACATCACCCCCAAGTGGCCTGACTCTTAATTTGAAGTTCCTGCCCCCTTGCTCTGGATTCCCTACCCCCACCAGAGGAAATAGTTTCTATCGACACTATCAAAATCTTTACTCATCTTAAACCTCCTCGATAAGATCAGGCCTTAATCTCCTATATTCAAAGGGATACAAGGAGAGTCTAAACAATCTGTCCTCCTAGCTTAGCTTTTAAGCTTTCCTCATGCAAGTGATTTTTACTTTATAGGATAACCATAAAGGGGTCTGCATCAAATTGAAATTAAATCTGTTGAAACAAAACATCCCCTTTAAGGCTGCCGTGATGTAGAACCACACAGAAGGCTTCACCTTACTTTGGAAACTCTTCATCCTGCCACTCTTCCCGGAGTTCCATATCCTCGATTCGCACACCTGCAGAACTCGGCGACTCCGACAGTTCCTTCTGAAGGCTGGAATAGCAAAGATTATAGTGAGGCAGTGGCTTGCCAACTGAGGGGGTGGGGAAATAGAGGAGTACGAGGGTGTCTCTCATGTTAATGACTCCAGTTACTAACAGCATTGTCAAGAAGGAGTTGCTGTACATCTGCTACTTCCATAATTGTGCAGAGCAGCTCCTCCATTGCAACTCAGCATTGAAAGGCTGAAGCCCTTTCCCATTGTTGCACCTTCGCCCTGCTCCATCAACTGGGAATTCACAACCAAGTGTCCAAACCGGAGCCGGAGTTGCAAACACGTTTGAGTAGAACGTATGGCTCCGCGGGTAGCTCTCTCGCCTCCAAGTCAGAAGGTCGTGGGTTCGAACCCCACTCCGGAGACAGTTGAGCACAAAATCCAGGCTGACGCTCCCAGCACAGGACTGAGGAAGGACTGCTGCACTGTCAGAGGTGCCGTTTTTCAGATGAAACATTAAACATGGGCGCCGTCTGCCTCTCAGTTGCCGTAAGAGATCCCACACCAATATTTCTAAGAAAAGCAGCGAAGTTCTCCCTTGTCTTATACGAACATACAAATTAGCAAGAGTAGGCCCCTCAGCCCCTTGTGCCTGCTCCATCATTCAATAAGGTTGTGGCTGATCTAATTTTAACCTCAACTCCACATTCCCACCAACACTCAATAGGCCTTTCACCCTCTTGCTTATCCAGAATCTATCTACCTTGGCCTTAAAGATATTCAAAGGCTGCCTCAGCCACCTTTTGAGGAACAGAATTCCAAAGTCTCACAGCCCGAGAGAGAAAATTTCTCATCTCTTTTTTAAATGGGCGACCCCTTATTTTTAGTCAGTGACCTCCTAGCTCTAGATTCTCGCACAAGAGGAAACATCCTCTCCACATCCACTCTGTCAAGTCCCCTAAAGATCTTAGATGTTTTAATCAAGTCGTCTCTTACTCTTCTAAACCCCAGCAGATGCAAGCCTAGCCTGTCGAGCCTTTCCTCATAAGACAACTCGCCCACTCCTGACATTAATCTAGTAAACCTTCTCTGAACCACTTCCAATGCATTTATATCTTTCCTAAATAAGGAGACCAATACTGTACACAGTACATGCCTGGATGAGTGCAGCTCCAATGACGCTCAAGAAGCTTGACACCATCCAGGACAAAGCAGCCCACTTGATTGGCACCACATCCACAAACATTCACTCCCTCCACCAGCAACACACAATGGCAGCGGTATGTGTACCATCTACAAGATGCACTGCAGAAACTCACCAAGGCTCCTTAGACAGCACCTTTCAAACCCATGACCTCTACCACCCAGAAGGACAAGGGCAGCAGAAACACATGAAAACCACCACCTGGAAGTTCCTCTCCAAGCCACACACCATCCTGACTTGGAAATATATCGCTGTTATTTCACTGTCGCTGGGTCAAAATCCTGGAACTCCCTTCCTAACAGCACTGTGGGTGTACCTACGCCACACAGACTGTAGCAGTTCTAGAAGGCAGCTCACCACTACCCTCTCAAGGGCAATTAGGGATGGGCAATAAATGCTGGCCTAGCCAGTGATGCCCACATCCCGTAAATGAATAAACAAATCTCCAGATCTGGCCTCACCAATGCCCTGTATAACTGAGGCATAACCTTGCTATTCTTGTATTCAATAAACGATAACATGTCTCCTCGTTAATACTTATCAACTCGCTGTCCTTCAAAACTAGGGTTGTATCTAGAGGACGTTTTGGGTTGCATAACACTTAAGTTTAGTACTGGTGGTAGTGTTTGCAACCTCAGATAATGGATTAAGAGTCAGTCAAGAACACATATTTGCTTTAGTACAAGTTCTATCAGAAATGATTGAACAGGCCCGGGGCTCTTTTCTCTAGAAAAGAGAAGGCTGAGGGGGTGAGCTGGTCGAGGTCTTTAAAATTCCGAAAGGGTTTCAATAAGGTATATGTAGGGAAGATGGGGAGGGGGAGGGACTGGGGAAGAGACCAGAACGAGGGTTGGGGGGGGGGGAGGGGGGGCATCAATATAAGATAGTCACTGATAAATCTAACCAGGAATTCAGGAGAACCTTCTTCACCCAGAGAGTGGGGAGAATGTGGGACTCGCTCCCACAGGGAGTGGTTGGAGCGAATAGCAGGGATGCATTTAAGGGAAAGCTGGATAAACACATGAGGGAGAAAGGAATACAAGGTTCTGCTAATAAAACAAGATGAAGAGAGGTAGAAAACATAGGTCATGGGGCGGGGGTGGGGGGGGGGGGGGGGGGGGGGGGGGGGGGGGGGTGCTGAATGGCCCGTCTCCAAGCTGTCGGTTTGATGTAATCCCATGTATTGCTCTATCGGAAAAGTTGTATCAGCTGTCAAGTAGTTAAAAAAATTATCGTGTGCTCTTAAACAAACACTCACAGGCTCAAACTTGTTTACAATGTAGAACAATTAAACTAAAAGCAGGCTTAGAGTGAGAGAAAGGAGAGATTTTCCAGTCAACTGCATCCATGTTAATAAAGTACATCAATTATTTAGAATTTGCTCTTCAAAATGTTCAGTAAGGCAGGGCAGTTACAGAACAAGAAATGCTGGAGCCCAGGAGTGAATTAGGTTTTAAAGCTCTGGGCATTAATTAAAGGAATTTATTTTTTTTAAAATGATCATTGCGGACAATTTTATTTCTTCCAAACTCGATCTGCCTGTCCTCCACGAATCCAAAAAGGGCAATTTATTTTTAATTCTTTCATGGGATGTGGGCGTCAAAGAGGCAAGACCAACACTTGTTGCCGATCCCGAAACTGCCCCTTGAACTGTGTGGCATGCCACATTGCTGTAGGTCTGGAGTCACATGTAGGCCAGACCGGGTAAGGACGGCAGATTTCCTTCCCTAAAGGGGCATTAGTGACCCAGATGGGGCTTTTTTTCAACGATGGCTCCACTGGTCACCATCACCAATCTCTCAGTGTCTACCCCATCAAGCCCATTTAGAAACACTTCAATGAGACTGCCCCTCATTCGTCTAAACTCCAGAGAAACAGACCCAATTTTTGATCACCCCCTCACCCCAGGGAACAATTTAGTGAACCTTTGCTCCAGTGCAAGTATATCTTTTCTTACATGCAGTCACTGTTACTGAGACTAGAGTTCCTTCCCTAAAGGACATTAGGGAACCAGTTGGGTTTTTACAACAATTGACAATGGTTTCATGGTTACCATTACTGAGACTATAGATTTTTTATTTATTCTTTCATGGGGATGTGGGCATTGCTGGCTGGGCCAGCATTTTAATTGCCCATTCCCAATTGCCCCTTGAGAAGGTGGTGGTGAGCTGCCTTCTTGAATCACTGTAGTCCCTGTGGTATAGGTATACCCACAGCGCTGTTAGAGAGGGAGTTCCAATGATTTTGACCTAGCGACAGTGAAGGAACAGCCGATATATTTCCAAGTCAGGATGGTGAGTGGCTCGGAGCGGAACTTGCAGGTGGTGGCATTCCCTTGTGTCTACTGCCCTTGTCCTTCTAGATGGTAGTGGTCATGGTTGTGGGTTTGGAAGATTCTGTGAAAGGAGATTACATGGATTATAGATTATATATAGATTATTAATTGAATTTAATCTGTGGTGGATTTGTACCCTTGTCCTCGGAGCATTTGTCTGGGTCCCTAGATTACCAGTCCAGTGAGATTACCACTGTTGTCCCTTGTCTGTCTTAGGCGTCCCTTGTAAACCGAATGATTATTAATTGCTGAAGACTGTGGATAATTCTTCTTTCCTTCTTCCAATACTGCCACGGGGTCCTTCATGTCCACCCAAAAGGCCGGACTGGGGTGGGGTTACTTAGTTTAACACCTCACCTGACCACACTCCCTCAGAACTGCACTGTTTGAGTCAGCCTGGATTATAGATGCGAACCTCTGGAATGGGACTTGAACCGACCACTTTCTGACTCGGAGACGAGAGTACAAACCACTGTGCCATGACTGACAACCTGCTAGGCCATTCATACATCCACACTGGACTGCATGAACAGCGGACCTTCAAAAACCATGCATGAAACTTAGAAGCAGCGACACTGGTGCGCGCACACAATATTCCCAAAATCTCACTAAAATTAAACCTTGCTTCCAGAACCTTATGTCCTGGACTGCATAGGGGTCACCAATACTCCAGAATGTCCTGAGACCTCCTGCATTTGCAGATTATTCTCCCTGACATTAATGCCAGCAATCAGGAATGACTAGGACATTAAGAAGAAAGCTACATGGCCACAGAATAAGGACTCCCAACTTCTCCAAGCAAAGCAGTTAAGAGTTTCCAGGGCCCGTGTACCTTCCTCCCTAACCTCTGAGGAAATATCTTGACAGGATAGACACTGAGAGGCTGTTTCCCCGGCTGCAGAGTCCAGAACCTAGATGCAAAGAATCTCAGAACAGAAAGAAATAGGAGCAAGAGTAGACCACACAGCCTGTTGAGCCTGCTCCACCTTTCAAGACCATCATGGCTGATCTTGGGCATCAACTCCATTTTCCCGCCCAATCCCCATATCCCTCGGTGCCCCGAGAGATCAAAAATCTGTCTATTCCAGCCTTAAATGTATTCAACGATGGAGGACCCACCATACTCTGTGAGAGAGAATTCCAAAGATTTGCAACCCTTTGAGTGAAGTAATTTCTAGTCATTGGGTGCACAGAACTTGAGCATTGCTTTATGTTTGCAGTGCAGTCACTCTCGTGAGGAAGCCGAACATGGGAGAGTCGCCCGTGTGCACACACCAAGGTCCCACAAACAATAAATCACTCGACCTTGGTTCAGGTGATGCCCGGCTGTGGGGTAAAGCGTTGCCCAGTCGGGTGGTGGAGGTGGTTGTGGTGATGGGAGAGGGGGAGGAGCACCAGGACGAGCTCCCCTGAAGCGTCAGCTGAGATTCTAAGTCTCCAGAGCAGGGTCTAAATGAAAAGGGACAAGATCACTCTCAAAGCTGAACCAAGGCTGACATTGGAATCGGATGTCTACCCAAAACACGACGTGAGATATTAAGAGGGCGTGATTAGCACTTAACCTTTCATTGTTAAGATAGAGCATGTCAGCTTTAACGCCCTGTTAGTCCGTTAGCACGGAACCAACCAGACTGAAAGTCAACATTTCCAAATCTCATACATTAGAACCATAGAAAAGTTACAGCACCGGAGGCCACCATTTGGCCCGTCTTGTCTATGCCAGCCCGAGGACACCCAGGTACCCTTTCTAATCCCACCTTCCGTCACTGCAGCTTACAGTGCTTTAGGTGCAGATCCAGATACTTTTTAAAAAGAGTTTAAAGTTTCTGCCTCTACCACCAACTTGGGCAGCGAATTCCAGACACCCACTACCCTCTGTGTAAAAACATTCTTCATGTCTCCCCTACACCTTCTGCCACTTATCTTGAATCTATGTCCCCTTGTTTTAGAATTCTCCATCAAGGGAAACAATTTCATCCTGTCCGCTCTATCTATTCCCCTCATCATTTTGTACACCTTGTACATTCCGCTGAACTGCCCACTACTGTGACCCCGACACAGAACATTTCTCTAAATTCGTCTCCGCATTAGTGCAACGAAGGGTGTACACCCCGGCACCAAACATAAGCAGAAAAAAGTGTTCCTTTTACCATCTGCAGCTTGGTTTGAATAGTCAAATCACAAAATCACATTTGAATGACAAAAAAAAAAAAATCGGCCTCCAAACGGCATGTTTGACTCCTGAGTGGCTATTCCCACCCGCGGGAATGAAATTATATAAAGAAGATTAACTCTCTGTGCTTCCAATGGCTCTAGCAGGCGAATCTTCAGAGCTGCCCAACCCCAACCACCAGAGGCCCACCCTACCACGGGCAACACATCCCAATATTCCCGAAACGTCCACTATCAAACGACCAGCAGCACACTGCAAATTAAAAATTGGACAGAAATGCCGCCCAGGTCTCAGGTCCGGCACACTATTCTCTTTGGTAAGCCATAGTGAAAGATCTCGCCTTCATATAGCACCTTCCACAGCCTCAGGATGTCCCAGAGCTCTTCCCGTTGAAGTCATTTTAGGAAATGCACTCGCTGCTGTGATGTAGGAAACACGGCGGAGCATTTGAACACAGTAAGATCCCACAAACAGCAAGGTGATAATGACCCAGATCATCTGTTTCCTGGCATTGGTTGAGGGATAAATATCGGTCCCCGGCACACCAGGGAGAACTCAGCTGCTCCTCTTCAAAATAGTGCCATGGGATCTTTTATGCCCTCCTGAGAGCTACAGGAGTACCGTCTCAACTGAAAGACGGAGCCTCTGACAGTGCAGCACTCCCTCAGTGCCAACGCTGGGTGCGTTGGCCTGGATTACGTGCTCAGTTCTGCAGAGTTGGGCTCGAGGACACAACCTTCTGGCAGAGGTGCAACAACGTCACCCACTGAGACGTGGCTGGAAAAAAGTGATAAAAATATTACCTGAATGTAAGCAGCTCAGAAGAGAGGTGGACTCAGATTTTGTGTGTGCGTGTCAGGGATGTGTGCGTGGGCGAGAGTGTCAGGGATGTGTGCGTGGGCGAGAGTGTCAGGGATGTGTGCGTGGGCGAGAGTGTCAGGGATGTGTGCGTGGGCGAGAGTGTCAGGGATGTGTGCGTGGGCGAGAGTGTCAGGGATGTGTGCGTGGGCGAGAGTGTCAGGGATGTGTGCGTGGGCGAGAGTGTCAGGGATGTGTGCGTGGGCGAGAGTGTCAGGGATGTGTGCGTGGGCGAGAGTGTCAGGGATGTGTGCGTGGGCGAGAGTGTCAGGGATGTGTGCGTGGGCGAGAGTGTCAGGGATGTGTGCGTGGGCGAGAGTGTCAGGGATGTGTGCGTGGGCGAGAGTGTCAGGGATGTGTGCGTGGGCGAGAGTGTCAGGGATGTGTGCGTGGGCGAGAGTGTCAGGGATGTGTGCGTGGGCGAGAGTGTCAGGGATGTGTGCGTGGGCGAGAGTGTCAGGGATGTGTGCGTGGGCGAGAGTGTCAGGGATGTGTGCGTGGGCGAGAGTGTCAGGGATGTGTGCGTGGGCGAGAGTGTCAGGGATGTGTGCGTGGGCGAGAGTGTCAGGGATGTGTGCGTGGGCGAGAGTGTCAGGGATGTGTGCGTGGGCGAGAGTGTCAGGGATGTGTGCGTGGGCGAGAGTGTCAGGGATGTGTGCGTGGGCGAGAGTGTCAGGGATGTGTGCGTGGGCGAGAGTGTCAGGGATGTGTGCGTGGGCGAGAGTGTCAGGGATGTGTGCGTGGGCGAGAGTGTCAGGGATGTGTGCGTGGGCGAGAGTGTCAGGGATGTGTGCGTGGGCGAGAGTGTCAGGGATGTGTGCGTGGGCGAGAGTGTCAGGGATGTGTGCGTGGGCGAGAGTGTCAGGGATGTGTGCGTGGGCGAGAGTGTCAGGGATGTGTGCGTGGGCGAGAGTGTCAGGGATGTGTGCGTGGGCGAGAGTGTCAGGGATGTGTGCGTGGGCGAGAGTGTCAGGGATGTGTGCGTGGGCGAGAGTGTCAGGGATGTGTGCGTGGGCGAGAGTGTCAGGGATGTGTGCGTGGGCGAGAGTGTCAGGGATGTGTGCGTGGGCGAGAGTGTCAGGGATGTGTGCGTGGGCGAGAGTGTCAGGGATGTGTGCGTGGGCGAGAGTGTCAGGGATGTGTGCGTGGGCGAGAGTGTCAGGGATGTGTGCGTGGGCGAGAGTGTCAGGGATGTGTGCGTGGGCGAGAGTGTCAGGGATGTGTGCGTGGGCGAGAGTGTCAGGGATGTGTGCGTGGGCGAGAGTGTCAGGGATGTGTGCGTGGGCGAGAGTGTCAGGGATGTGTGCGTGGGCGAGAGTGTCAGGGATGTGTGCGTGGGCGAGAGTGTCAGGGATGTGTGCGTGGGCGAGAGTGTCAGGGATGTGTGCGTGGGCGAGAGTGTCAGGGATGTGTGCGTGGGCGAGAGTGTCAGGGATGTGTGCGTGGGCGAGAGTGTCAGGGATGTGTGCGTGGGCGAGAGTGTCAGGGATGTGTGCGTGGGCGAGAGTGTCAGGGATGTGTGCGTGGGCGAGAGTGTCAGGGATGTGTGCGTGGGCGAGAGTGTCAGGGATGTGTGCGTGGGCGAGAGTGTCAGGGATGTGTGCGTGGGCGAGAGTGTCAGGGATGTGTGCGTGGGCGAGAGTGTCAGGGATGTGTGCGTGGGCGAGAGTGTCAGGGATGTGTGCGTGGGCGAGAGTGTCAGGGATGTGTGCGTGGGCGAGAGTGTCAGGGATGTGTGCGTGGGCGAGAGTGTCAGGGATGTGTGCGTGGGCGAGAGTGTCAGGGATGTGTGCGTGGGCGAGAGTGTCAGGGATGTGTGCGTGGGCGAGAGTGTCAGGGATGTGTGCGTGGGCGAGAGTGTCAGGGATGTGTGCGTGGGCGAGAGTGTCAGGGATGTGTGCGTGGGCGAGAGTGTCAGGGATGTGTGCGTGGGCGAGAGTGTCAGGGATGTGTGCGTGGGCGAGAGTGTCAGGGATGTGTGCGTGGGCGAGAGTGTCAGGGATGTGTGCGTGGGCGAGAGTGTCAGGGATGTGTGCGTGGGCGAGAGTGTCAGGGATGTGTGCGTGGGCGAGAGTGTCAGGGATGTGTGCGTGGGCGAGAGTGTCAGGGATGTGTGCGTGGGCGAGAGTGTCAGGGATGTGTGCGTGGGCGAGAGTGTCAGGGATGTGTGCGTGGGCGAGAGTGTCAGGGATGTGTGCGTGGGCGAGAGTGTCAGGGATGTGTGCGTGGGCGAGAGTGTCAGGGATGTGTGCGTGGGCGAGAGTGTCAGGGATGTGTGCGTGGGCGAGAGTGTCAGGGATGTGTGCGTGGGCGAGAGTGTCAGGGATGTGTGCGTGGGCGAGAGTGTCAGGGATGTGTGCGTGGGCGAGAGTGTCAGGGATGTGTGCGTGGGCGAGAGTGTCGGGATGTGTGCGTGGGCGAGAGTGTCGGGATGTGTGCGTGGGCGAGAGTGTCGGGATGTGTGCGTGGGCGAGAGTGTCGGGATGTGTGCGTGGGCGAGAGTGTCGGGATGTGTGCGTGGGCGAGAGTGTCAGGGATGTGTGCGTGGGCGAGAGTGTCAGGGATGTGTGCGTGGGCGAGAGTGTCAGGGATGTGTGCGTGGGCGAGAGTGTCAGGGGCGTGGGCGTGAGTGTCAGGGGCGTGGGCGTGAGTGTCAGGGGGCGTGGGCGTGAGTGTCAGGGGGCGTGGGCGTGAGTGTCAGGGGCGTGGGCGTGAGTGTCAGGGGCGTGGGCGTGAGTGTCAGGGGCGTGGGCGTGAGTGTCAGGGGCGTGGGCGTGAGTGTCAGGGGCGTGGGCCGTGGTGTCAGGGGCGTGGGCGTGAGTGTCAGGGGCGTGGGCGTGAGTGTCAGGGGCAGGTGGGCGTGAGTGTCAGGGCGTGGGCGTGAGTGTCAGGGGCAGTGGGCGTGAGTGTCAGGGGCGTGGGCGTGAGTGTCAGGGGCGTGCGTAGGTGGTCAGGGGCGTGGGCGTGAGTGTCAGGGGCGTGGGCGTGAGTGTCAGGGGCGTGGCGTGAGTGTCAGGGGCGTGGCGTGAGTGTCAGGGGCGTGGGCGTGAGTGTCAGGGGCGTGGGCAGTGAGTGTCAGGATGTGTGCGTGGGCGAGAGTGTCGGGATGTGTGCGTGGGCGAGAGTGTCAGGTGCGTGGGCGTGAGTGTCGGGAGTGTGCGTGGGCGTGAGTGTCGGGAGTGTGCGTGGGCGTGAGCGTCGGGATGTGGGCGTGGGCGTGAGTGTCGGGATGTGTGCGTGGGCGAGAGCGTCGGGATGTGTGCGTGGGCGAGAGCGTCGGGATGTGTGCGTGGGCGAGAGCGTCGGGATGTGTGCGTGGGCGTGAGCGTCGGGATGTGTGCGTGGGCGTGAGCGTCATGTGTGCGTGGGCGTGAGCGTCGGGATGTGTGCGTGGGCGAGAGCGTCGGGATGTGTGCGTGGGCGTGAGCGTGATGTGTGCGTGGGCGTGAGCGTCATGTGTGCGTGGGCGTGAGCGTCGGGATGTGTGCGTGGGCGTGAGCGTCAGGGATGTGTGCGTGGGCGAGAGCGTGGGATGTGTGCGTGGGCGAGAGCGTCGGGATGTGTGCGTGGGCGAGAGCGTCGGGATGTGTGCGTGGGCGAGAGCGTCGGGATGTGTGCGTGGGCGAGAGCGTCGGGATGTGTGCGTGGGCGAGAGCGTCGGGATGTGTGCGTGGGCGAGAGCGTCGGGATGTGTGCGTGGGCGAGAGCGTCGGGATGTGTGCGTGGGCGAGAGCGTCGGGATGTGTGCGTGGGCGAGAGCGTCGGGATGTGTGCGTGGGCGAGAGCGTCGGGGCGTGGGCGAGAGCGTCGGGGCGTGGGCGAGAGCGTCGGGGCGTGAGCGTCGGGGCGTGAGCGTCGGGGCGTGGGCGTGAGCGTCAGGGGCGTGGGCGTGAGCGTCAGGGGCGTGGGCGTGAGCGTCAGGGGCGTGGGCGTGAGCGTCAGGGGCGTGGGCGTGAGCGTCAGGGGCGTGGGCGTGAGCGTCAGGGGCGTGGGCGTGAGCGTCAGGGGCGTGGGCGTGAGCGTCAGGGGCGTGGGCGTGAGCGTCAGGGGCGTGGGCGTGAGCGTCAGGGGCGTGGGCGTGAGTGTCAGGGGCGTGGGCGTGAGTGTCAGGGGCGTGGGCGTGAGTGTCAGGGGCGTGGGCGTGAGTGTCAGGGGCGTGGGCGTGAGTGTCAGGGGCGTGGGCGTGAGTGTCAGGGGCGTGGGCGTGAGTGTCAGGGGCGTGGGCGTGAGTGTCAGGGGCGTGGGCGTGAGTGTCAGGGGCGTGGGCGTGAGTGTCAGGGGCGTGGGCGTGAGTGTCAGGGGCGTGGGCGTGAGTGTCAGGGGCGTGGGCGTGAGTGTCAGGGGCGTGGGCGTGAGTGTCAGGGGCGTGGGCGTGAGTGTCAGGGGCGTGGGCGTGAGTGTCAGGGGCGTGGGCGTGAGTGTCAGGGGCGTGGGCGTGAGTGTCAGGGGCGTGGGCGTGAGTGTCAGGGGCGTGGGCGTGAGTGTCAGGGGCGTGGGCGTGAGTGTCAGGGGCGTGGGCGTGAGTGTCAGGGGCGTGGGCGTGAGTGTCGGGGCGTGGGCGTGAGTGTCGGGGCGTGGGCGTGAGTGTCGGGGCGTGGGCGTGAGTGTCGGGGCGTGGGCGTGAGTGTCAGGGGGGTGTGCGTGAGTGTCAGGGGGGTGTGCGTGAGTGTCAGGGGGGTGTGCGTGAGTGTCAGGGGGGTGTGCGTGAGTGTCAGGGGGGTGTGCGTGAGTGTCAGGGGGGTGTGCGTGAGTGTCAGGGGGGTGTGCGTGAGTGTGAGTGTCAGGGGGGTGTGCGTGAGTGTGAGTGTCAGGGGTGTGTGCGTGTGTGTGTGTGTGTCAGGGGTGTGTGTGTGTGTCTGTGGTATTCCTATAATACAAATTCTCTACAGAAGACATGAAATATCTATTCCTCCATAAAACATGTTTATGCACGGAACTGTATGTCAGCATGCTATTGTGGCAATGGCTTCAGAACTCGGTCAATCCCTGCAATGAAACAGCCACTGTGCTTGTCTGATCGACAGTTGCAACAATTGTGGTGTTGGCTTCGTGTGTAAGCGGGAAGTACCTGGTGGAAATGTTACTTAACAGGGGAGGGAAACAGCAGACAGGAACCAAGACAAAAAAAAAAATGCAATGGTATTTAAGTTCACAATATGTTGTTCCTTGAAAAAACAAGTAACTTGATGCCTTGAATACAACGCCCTAAACGATCCAAAAAAAAACCTGGTCCATTAAAGAAAAAATGTAGGAGTTACCATACTCCAAAACACTGCAGTGTGCATAATTTTTCAAATGGTACTTACCGAGCTTGGTTTCAATTAACTTGATGTCTGACCCAGCGAGTTTGGCAGAGCACAAAATTGTACACAGAGTTTTGACTTTCTCCTCTCAAACAGGCTGCTTTGCTGTATGCCACAGAACAGACTGCAGGCTGTTTACATCACTGTAGCTCACCTGGGGCCTGGGCATGTCTGCCACAGCCACGCCCAACAGGTCCAGTTACTCCGGCAACCCGACACACAATTCTGCTTTATCTACCACTGACAACGCAGGACAGAAGGCCGAAAGAGCAAACCCCTCTCTCTCTCTCTCTCTCTGTGGCCTCAACACCAATAAACTATTTGGGGTACAAGTCAGGGCAGATGGTTATCCTTATAAAGAGAGCCAGGTGATGTCAGGGAGTATTTCTTCAGACAAAGGGGAGTGGAAATCTGGAATTCTCTAGAATGTCGAGGCTGTTTGGGGGGGGTGGGGGGTGGGAAGTCAAGTTGAAAGTCTCAAAACCAAGCCTGATAGAAGTTTGTGGGCTAAGGGCATTAAGGGTTACAGAACCGAGGCGGGTAGGTGGAGTTAAGATATAGATCAACCATGATCTAATTGAATGGCGGAATGGACTGGAGGGGCTGAACAGCCTTGCCTCTGTTCCTATGCTCTCGGCCAAAAGAGCCAAAGCCTCCTCCCTCCTCCTCCTCCCCTCTCTCTCTCTCTCTCCAACTCCTATCCAATATTCCCTGGCACGCGTTGCTCCCTCACGGAGTTCCACAGCTACCCAGGCGCCCGCCGCTGCTTCACCTCCGTAGCCACTACGGCCGGGCCCGAACCCCTCCCTGTGAAAGGGGGTCCAGAAGAGATTTACCAGAACGGTGCCCCGAGGACGAGGGACTGGAGGGTAGATTGAGGAATCTGGGAGTGTTCACCTCAAGAGCAGAGAAAGTTCAAGGGGGCTGTAATAGGGGCCCCCAGGATTACGAATGAGTTCCACTCAGTTGGTAGCTAGAGGACACAAATCTAAGATAACTGGCAAAAGAAGTAGGGAGGGCTGGGGAGACATTTTTCACCATTACGATGGTTAGGGTTGCGTTCCCTTAAAAGGCAATGGAAGGAGACTCGATCGTAACGGTCAAAGGCAGTCATATTAACACGGGACACTGAGAAACTGGCAGGGCTATGGAGAAAGGCAGGGTTTTGGTGGGGGGAGGGGCAGGAGGAATCGGACTAATTGGGTTAAAGAGCCAGCACAGTTAACGTTGGGCTGAATGGCCCTGGTGAACCATTTCCCAATAGGAATCGATCAACCGATCATTTTTTCCCTTCCCGCTTTGAGGGGCTCAGGCCCATCGGAGTGGCCCTTCCGTCACCGGCTGACTCGACCGCTTCACGGGGAGATCCAGCCCGACAGCCTCCTCGCCCCACGAGTCCGACACAGGGCGGGGTGGCGCTGCTGTCTCCAGAGGCACCGGGACCAGCCTCAAACGCGAACCGCCAGAGAGGCGACAAGTTAAATCAGGGAGTAGTGGCTAAAGTGTCTGCCGTGGCCATCCACAAGGCTGTAGGTTTAAGCCCCACTTGGGCACGAAATCCATGCCGATGCTCCCAGTTCTGAGGGGGTTTGACAGGGTGGACGCTGAGAGATTGTTCCCGCTGGTCGGAGAATCTAAAACATGGCGGGGGGTGGTGGCACAGTGTCAGGATAAAGGGGCCGATCATTCTGAGATGAGGAGAAATTACTTCACTCAAAGGGTTGTGGATGCTCCATCATTGAATATATTTAAGGTTTTTGGTCTCTCATGGAATTAAGGGTTATGGGGGAGCGAGCGGAGAAAATGGAGTTGAAGCCCAAGATCAGCCATGATGCTATTGAATGGCAGAGCAGGCTCGATGGGTGGACTGGTCTACTCCTGCTCCTATCTTGTGCGCTACACTGTCAGAAGTGACGTCTTGTAGATGGGGCATTAAAGGGAGTGGGGCTGGGCAGCTATAAAAGGTCATATTATTTAAAGAAGAGCAGGGGAGTTCTCTCTCTGGGCAGTGTCCTGTCTAATAATTATCCCCCAATCAGCAGCACGAAAACTCAGATTATCTGGTCATTTCTGTGGGTGTTCTGGTCTGCCTTAAAAATACTTAAAGGCTCTGACTCCAAGGCCAGGGTGGGATTTGAACCCGTGGCCCCAGACCCATTAACCTGGGCCTCTGGTTTACTAGTCACGTGGAATTACCACTATGCCACGATCTTCCCCTACCTCTTCAAGAGCTGCTGCCCAGTTTCCCAGCTCTCTACCAACTGTAGTGGCATTGTACGGTGAACACCAAGCTAGGCACAAATATGTTCTTCAAGGTGAGATAGTAATTCAACACAACAGAACAAGCAGGACCTTTCCAAACCTTCACTGTTCACGAGGGTGTTTAGTTTTATTAAAAATGTCCTGCCAGCTCCAAATGAATCGCAGCACGATTATGTTTCGTCGCTTCTGGCTACATTATCTGAACACATCACTCACAGCTGGGGCTGCATGGTTGTCCAGAGTCACTTAGTTCACCAGGGGGCGCAAACAAACAAAGACAAGTTACGATTATACAAGAATATAATCATTTTGGCAGGAAGAATAAAAAAAAGGAAGCATATCATCTAAATGGTGAGAGATTGCAGAGCTCTGAGATGCAGAGGGATCTGGGTGTCCTAGTGCATGAATCGCAAAAGGTTGGCATGCAGGTACAGCAAGTCATTAGGAAAGCTAATAGAATGTTACCGTTTATTGCAAGGGGAATTGAGTGCAAAAGTAGGGAGGTTATGCTTCAGTTGTACAGGGCACCGGTGAGACCACATCTGGAATACTGTGTACAGTACTGGTCTCCTTATTTAAGGAAGGATGTAAATGCATTAGAAGCAGTTCAGAAAAGGTTTACTAGACTAACACCTGGAATGGGTGGGTTGTCTTATGAGGAAAGGCTGGACAGGCTGGGCTTGTATCCACTGGAGTTTAGAAGAGTAAGAGGCAACTTGATTGAAACATATAAGATCCTGAAGGGTCTTGACAGGGAGGATGTGGGGAGGATGTTTCCCCTTGTGGGGGAATCTAGAACTAGGGGGTCACTGTTTAAAAATAAGGGGTCGCCCATTAAAATCAGAGATGAGAAGAAACCTTTTCTCTCAGAGGGTCGTGAGTCTTTGGGTCTCTCTTCCTGAAAAAGGCGGTGGAAGCAGAGTCTTTGATTATTTTTAAGGCGGAGGTAGATAGAGTCTGCATAAGCAAAGGGGGTGAAAGGTTATCGGGAGGTATGTGGAGTTGAGATTACAATCAGATCAGCCGTGATCTTACTGGATGATGGGGCAGGCCCAAGGCACCGAGTGCCCCTAATTGATATGTTGGTACGTTCGTGAGAACGTCTAAAATACCGCAGATGCTGGAAATCTGAAATACAAACAGGAAGTGGTGGAAATGCAAAGATGTTGGCAGTGTCCGTGGGGCGAGAAACAAAGGGATTCCTGATGAAAAGTCATTGACCTGAAATGTTAACTGTTCACTCTCCGCAGAGCCACTAAGCATTTACTCTTGTTGCTGCATTTACATAGCACTTCAAAACAAGCAACACACCAACGTTTTTACATCATGTGAAATGTAAGGGAAGACAGTGGCAGAGTGGTAATGTCACTGGACTAGTCATCTGACTAATACTCTGGGGGACACGGGTTCAAATCCCACCACGGGCAGCTGGTGGAATTTAAATTCAGTTATTAAATCTGAAACTAACAACATTGTTTAAAAAAACCCATCCGGTTTACTATTCCCCTAAGGGAAGGAAATCTGCTGTCCTTACCTGGTCTGGCCTACATGCGACTCCAGACCCACAGCCATATGGTTGACTCTTTACTGCCCCCCCTGAAATGGCCAGGTGAGACCACTCAGCTCAAGGGGCAATTAGGGATGGGCAACAAATGCTGACCTTGCCAGCGATGCCCGCATCCCATGAAGGAATTTTTAAAAAAGAGCTATCACGAACATCGTCCCCACCCCCCCAATGTTAGCCAATGAAGGAACATGGTGGTAGGAGCTACAAAAGTAGGGGGGCGGCGGCTGTAAGGGGAAGGGAGGAGAAAGGAACCCATGTGGAAGAGGGAGCTACAAGGTATGAAGAAAGATAATGAGGAGGGAGGAGGAAGGGAGCTACCTGGAAGGAGTCACGGGGGTGAGGGAAGGGGAATGATTACATGGAACCAGGCTGAGAGCAAGAGGGCAATGCTATAAGCTGAGAGAGGGAAGAGTAGACCAATGGGTTGAAGGCAAAAATGAGTGGCACAAGAAGGAGGAAGTGTTGGAAGAGAAAAGAGCAACAGATATTAAAAAAAAAACAGAAGTTGAATATAGGGCTGATGTGAGAGAGAGAGTGAGAGAAAGAGAGAGAGAGAGAAAGAGAGAAGACAGGTTAGGAGGGGAAAAAGAGAATGGTGCAATAATAGGGAGAAAATCCAGGAGAGAGAGTGCTGCACAGAATATGATAGTGGCAGAAGGCACACAGGAGCACAAGGCAGAATGTTGAAAAAAGGTTAGCCAGGAAAGGTTTCTCTTTGTTATAAACGAAACGTGCCCTGGAATCTTTAAATAGAATCACTTCTCTCAAATGGAGAACTGAAGACTGTAAACGAGTTTATCTCACGTACTCTGCCCACTTCCCACAATAGGACGTAGCTTTGGAGTTTAACTGTTTTGAAGACTGCGTTAGTTTATGAAGCGAAACCTTTCACCAACCAAGAAACCCAACTGCCTGTACGTTCTTAAATGTACAAGGCCGAAACTGGCTCACTGACACGTGTATCAGTCCCATTCTCTCCCATTTACTTTACCCTTAAGACATTTTACTCATCATAATCACAGCAGGGGTGGTAACGGTAACATCCCACCACGGGATTGGAGTCTAACTGATAAACCTGGAATTGAAAGCGAGCCTCAGTAATGGTGACCATGACATCTATCATCGATTGTCATAAAAACCCATCTGGTTCACTGACGTCTCTTTAGGGAAGGGAAATCTGCCTTCCTTACCCGGTCTGGCCTACTTGTGACTCCAGACCCACAGCCACGTGGTTGACTCTTAACTGACCCCTGGAATGACCGAACAAGGCCACTCAGTTCAAGGGCAATTAGGGAAGGACAACAAATGCCGGCCTTGCCAGCAACATCCACATCCCATAAAGAATTTTTTATAAATTGAACACATCCATGGCTGTTAAGTAACAAGATCTGAAACAGCTATCAGTCTCCAAGATCTGTACCATACCCATGTCCTTGCCCTCTGTCGTAACTCACCTCTTTCGTAGCTTCCTGTACAAGAGGGAAGCCATTCCTCTTCCTACATGTTACCTCACTGTGGCTTAACCCCAGGTCAGAAGGTCGTGGGTTCCAGCCCCACTCCAAAGACTCGGGCACAACATCCAGGCCGACACTCCCGCTGCAGTACTGAGGGAGTGCTGCACTGTCGGAGGTGCTGCCATTCAGATGAGACATTAAACCAAGTTCCCACTGGCCCTCTCAACGCGTGGGTGGTAGGGCGGTGGGATGGGGCAATTCTCTCCCCTGTCCTGGTCAACACTTATCCCTCAACCAACATCACCAAAAACGTGAAATAAAAACAGAAAGTGCTGGAAAAACTCAGCAGGTCTGGCAGCATCCACTAAGAAAGAAACAGATTTAACATTTCGTAGGAAGGAATCTGGGAGCAGGAGGCGGCCATTCGGCCCCTCGAGCCTGCCCCACCATTTAACTAGATCATGGTTGATCTTCTACCTTGCCATTTTCCCCACACTATCCCCATACCCCTTGATTCAATAGTTATCTAGAAATCTATCAGCATCTAGAGCATACTCAAAGACTGAGCCTCCAAAGCCCTCTGGGGTAGACAATTGCAAGATTCGCCACACTGACTGAAGAAATTCCTCCCCGTCTCATTACTAATTGGCCTACCCCTTATTCTGAGACTTTGGCCCCTGGTTTTAGACACCCAGCCCACACACACCCCACCCCCAGCCAGGGGAAACACCCTTCTTGCATCTACCATGTCAGAATTTTGTACATTTCAATGAGTTCGCCTGTCATTCTTCTAAACTCTAGAGAATACAGGCCGAGTTTCCTCGTAGAGTCCAGTGTGAACCTTGGGTTTCAAAAAGCATGATCAGTTTTTTCCAGCACTTTGTTTTTATTTCAGATCTTCAGTATCCCCAATATTTTACTCACTGCAACATGATCTGACCCTCCCTGGGAGCTTCCTGTGTGGAAAATTGTCCATTGCCTTTCCTGCTTCACAACAGTGGCTAGTACCAAAGTACATTTTTCTTTTTGGGTCCCTTTATTCTTTTGCAGGATGTCGGCATCGCTGGCAAGGCCAGCATGTGGTGGTGGTGGCAGCAGGCTGGTGATGGTAGCGAACCAGATGGGTTTTTACGATGACAGTAAAAACTGGTCACCCTTACAGAGGCTCGCTTTCATATTCCAGACTCAAATGGAATTTAAATTCCACCAGCTGCCGTGGTGGGATTTGAACCCGTGTCCCCAGAGTGTTAGCCTGGCTCATTGGACTGTTAGTCCACTGCGCCACCGCTGTCCCCATGGTTTGGTCAGCTCGTTGGCCAAAAAGCACTTGGGGCCATCCTGAGGTCATGAAAGGTGCATGGAGGTTCTTCCCTCCATTATCTGCTGGTTGGGGGGAAGTCATGCTTTCCATTGGCAAATCTCAAACATTTCCAATTTGCATTTGGAAATACAACGCTTGGCAAAACATCTTCCATTAAAAACTGCGGTGCTTTCAAAACACACCTTTTCAGACAACTTTCTTTTTTTAAAAAAAGGCAGACAGAAAACTCAGCCGTGAGCAAAGCTCCACGCCAAACCAGAGGTGATCACATCAGACAGATGTTCTCTAATCTGGTGAGCATCTGGTTTGACAGGGTTCGACATGCTCGCATTCCTTTCAACTGGGGCAAGGCTGATTTTTGGGTGTGCCATGGTCAGACTCCAACAAGCGGGGAATGTAGGTTCACCACCCCCCAGCCACGGGGTCCACCCTTTTGGGATCCAGTCTGGGCACGATAGCGAGGCGTCACTGCAGCTCAGTGCTGAGCAACAGTATATGTGCAATGACGAGTCGGTGAGCTGTGATGGAGCATCCTACTGGCTGAGTTAGTTTCACCTCAAAGCAAAAAAAAGGGCAGAACTTGCATAGGTGTTTGCAGCATAGAAAAAGGCCATTCGACCCCTCTGCTCCGTGCTGGTCTGTCAGCTCCACACGAGCCTCCTCCCACCCACCCTTTTCATCTCACCCCTACCCATCAACATATCCTTCTGTTTCTTTCTCCCTCATGTGTTTATCCAGCTTCCCTCTTAAATGCTATTCGTCTCGACCACTCCCTGCAGGAGCAAATCCCACATTCACCCCGCTCTCTGGGGAAAGAAGTTTCTCCCGAATTCCCAATTGGATTTATCAGTGACTATCTTATATTGATGGCCTCCTAGATCTGGTCTCTTCCCCCCACAACCCCACAAATGGAACCATCTTCTCTACATCGACCCTATCGAAACTTGGGGTGAAAGGGATCAAAGGATATGGGGAGAAAGCAGGAGCAGGCTATTGAGTTGGATGATCAGCCATGATCATAATGAATGGTGGAGCAGGTTCGAAGGGCCGAATGGCCTACTCCTGCTCCTAGTTTCTATTAAACCCTTTCAGAATTTTAAAGACCTCCATCAGGTCAGCCCCCTCAGTCTTCTCTTTTCTAGAGAAAAGAGCCCCGGCCTGTTCAATCTTTCCTGATAGCTGTGACCTCTCAGTCTGATATCGTTCTGGTAAATCTTTTTTGCCCCTTCTCCAGTGCCTCAATCTACTTTCAATAAAAACGAAGGCCGGAATTGTTTACGGCACTCAAGTGCGGTCAAACCAAGGCCCCCGACAAGTTTGCCATAAACCTTTTCAATTCCATCAAGCTGGAAACGAACCTTGTGTTCACAGCCCGGGGACACTCCGCAGCCAATGGAATACTTTCGGAGTGCAGTCACTGTTGTAATGCAAGAAAATACACCAGCCGGTTTGTGTACAACAAGACCCAATGAGATAATGACTAGATAATCAATAATTAACGTACTCAATGATTGACCCTCCGCAGCCCCTCTGGTGCAGAGAATTCCATAGATTCACCACCCTCTGAGTGAAGAAATTCCTCCTCATCTCAGTCCTCAATGTCCTGTTCCTTATTCTCAGGCTGTGCACCCTGGTTCTAGACCCTACCCCCAGCCAGGGGGAACATCCTTCCTGCATGTAGCCTGTCAAGCCCTGTGAGATTTCTGCACACTCCAATGAGCCCACCTCTCATCCTTCTAAAATCTAGAGAATACAGGCCCAGTTTCCTCATAGAAACAGAGAGTCCAGTATGTTAGTGATGTTGGTTTTGGGGGGGGAAAAAAATCACGGATCAATCTATCTGAGGATACCAGGGAGAACTCCCCTGTCGATAGTGCCGTGGGATCTTCCATGCCTGACTGAGAGAGCAGATTCTGTTTAATGTCCCCTCCGAAATCGGTACTCTGACAGAGCAACACTCCCTCAGTACTGCACTGGGAATGCCAGCCTGGATTTGTGTGTTTAAGATGCTCAAGTGGGACCCCCCCCCCACCGTGAGGCGAGATTGCTGTCCAGTGAGCCCACAGCTGACACAGGCTAACAACTAAAGTCCTTTTAAAGGGAAGGAAATCTGCCGTCCTTACCCGGTCTGGCCTACGTGTGACTCCAGACCACGTCCCATGAAAGAACTAGAGAGAGAAAAAATATAACTTCGATACCTTACACACTGGTTTCCCAACGTCTGAGACAACCCTTCCACCGTCTGGGGGCTCTCATGGGCCTCGCCTCCCTACACAGCTCGGTTTTCAAAAAGCCATTATAATCCCGCTTACCTTCTGCCTACCACCCGGAAATCAGGCCTGGCCGAGTCAACTGGCTTGCCAACACTCGCAGGCTAAACTCACACTGGAAGAATGGACATCTGGCACAGTTCCAGAGGGGAGAAACGCCAGTATGCAACGACTAAAGTCAGAAGTTAATAGCTTTGGAAGGGAGTGACGGTTGTGGGAAGAAAACTGACAGCGGAATAAAGGAAAGGATCAATGTCAATATTCCTGTGTACTTCCAGAAGGTCTTTTTAAAAAAAAAATAATAATCGGCCGTGCCTTTCCCGACACTGGCCAATAAATCCAGAGAGAAGAAAACCTCACTGTGGAATTTCCTGACACCTCCCAGCTACAGGAAACTCAAAGCCCAGCAACTAACATCTTGCACATGCCAAGCCTGCCGGGCTTGTTAGCAGCTAGTTGATGTGGTAACGCAGTGCAGAACGGAGGGGGGTGCCAAGAGGGTATTTGTTGGAAGGGTCCCAGATGGCGAAACTAGAAACTGCCTCCGGTGGCACATGGGGCCAATGACCAAACAGCACCAATTGATGATGACTGGCATAAGAGCCAGGGACCACATTGAGGGAAAACTCTATTTTCTTTTTAAATGCGACTAGTGGTCAGTGGTTTTGGAATACGCTTCCTGACTTGGCGGTGGATACAGATTTCAACACAAGACTTCAAAAGGGAGTTGGATCACTACTGGAAGGAGATACAGAGACATGGTCGAACTGGATTGCTCTTCAGAAGAACAGATATAGACTCGATGGGCCGACTGACCTCCTCCTACGCTGCGCTACGTGAACATACGACTCAGGAGCAGGAGTAGGCCCCTCGAGCCTGCTCCCCAATTCAATAAGATCACGGCTGGTCCGATTGTGGCCTCAGCCCCACATTCCTGCCTACCCCCTCGACAACCTTTGACTCCCTTGTTAGTCAAGAATCTACCTACCTCTGCCTTAAAAATATTCAACGGCCCAGCCTCCATCGCTCGCTGGGGAAGAGAATTCCAATGATTCACATCCTTCAGTGGAAAAAAAACTCCTCCTCATCTCAGTCTTAAATGGGAGGCCCCTTATTCTTAAACTGCATCCCCTGGCTCTAGTCTCTCCCACAAGGGGAAACATCCTCCCGGTATCCGCCCTGTCAAGTTCCCTCAGGGTCTTACATGTTTCAATAAGGTCGCCTCTCATTCTTCTAAACTCCAACGAATACAGACCCCACCCTGTCTAACCTTTCCTCATAAGATAATGCCCCCATTCCAGGTATCAGTCCGGTGAACCTTCTCTGAACTGCTTCTAATGCATTTATATCCTCTCTTAAATAAAGGAGACCAAAACTGTACACAATACTCCAGGTGTGGTCTCACCAAGACCCTGTACAACTATTCTATGATTTCCCCAGATTTGAATATTCTGAAGTTCTCCTGGCCAGATTCCCACCTTTTACCTGCTGTAAACAATAGCCCATCCAAAATACTGCCGTCAATGTACAAACAGACAGAATCCTGTTCACCCACCAACCTCAACCCCAGTGCCTCGATTTTAAAATGGTCATCCTTGTTCTCACACCTCTCGACAGGAATCTCCCCAAGTCAGTAACCTCCCCCAGCCCTCCGAGACCTGTCTGACCCTCCTCCCCTCCATCTCTCCCTCTGCTGTATGTGTGTCTGCACGAAGTGAATGGGAGTCAGGGTCGAACTACTTGCGTGCAGGCACCTGCCCAGAGTCACAGAGCTGCCCTACAGTGCAGTGCTATCTGCCGATTGCTGCCTCCTGATAGGTTCCCAACCCTATTGGGTTGTCCTGGGCTTTCCAGGAATTAAAGATTAATCTCCGGAAACCAGCTGTGATCCATCCACCTCCTGACTCCCCAAAGCGTGTCCACCATCTACAAGACACAAGTCAGGAGTGTGATGGGATACTCCCCACTTGCCTGAATGAATGCAGCTCCCACAACACTCAAGAAGCTTGACACCATCCAGGACAAAGCAGCCCCACTTGATTGGCACCCCATCCACAAACATTCACTCCCTCCACCACCAACGCACAGTAGCAGCAGCATGTGTACCATCTACAAGATGCACTGCAGGAACTCACCAAGGCTCCTTAGACAGCACCTTCCAAACCCACGACCAGTACCATCGAGAAAGACAAGGGCAGTGGATGGATGGGGACACCACCACCGGGGAGCTCCCCTCCGAGTCACTCACCATCCTGACTTGGAAATATATCGGCCGTTCCTTCACTGTTGCTGGGTCAAAATCCTGGAACTCCCTCCCTAACAGCACAGTGGGTGTACCTACACCACATAGGCTGCAGCAGCTCAAGAAGGCAGCTCACCCACCACCTTCTCCCGGGGGAATTAGGGATGGGCAATAAATGTTGGGCCCAGCCCAGCAATGCCCACATCCCATGAAAGAATGAAACAAACCCAAGAGGAAAGTCACGCGGATTAAATCTGGTAATGAAAATGTTGGAAGGTGCTGAGATGGTGAAGGGTGCTATATAAATGTGAATTTGTTTATCTTCATCTTAAAAACGGCAAAACCAAAGAAAATAAATCAAAAGTTATAAAGAAAATCTTGTTTATTGCCTATCTTGATCTAACCAGGTGAATTATGAATAAACTCATCCCTAATATCCAAACGCATAGCACAAGTCAACCAGTCAGATAAACATCATGAGTAGTTAGTAACACACTGCAATTCTGTTTACTCATAATATCTTTAGATTTACTTACTGTCGGAGGGTCGGCGACTGAGGGAGCTCCGCACTGTCGGAGGGTCGGCGACTGAGGGAGCGCCGCACTGTCGGAGGGTCGGCGACTGAGTGGTGGGGGTGGAATTTATTCTTGGTGTCCTGGAGCCAATATTTATCCCTCAACCAACATCACTAAACCCAGACGATCTTGGTCATTGATGTTTGTGGGAACTTGCTGTGCACAAATTGGCTTCTGCATTTCCTACATCGCAAATGTAGCCACCCTTCAAAAGCGCTTCAGGTGACTGTAAAGCCCATCCTGTGGCTGTGAAAGATGCTACAGAAACGCAAGCCTGTCTTTCCATTCGACAGTGGGAGGGGCTCACCATCTCAACTACCGTGAGCTAAACCTCTGCACAGGAGGAGCCCACGACCGTTGCCGGCGCAGAGCCGTTAATAAGTGCAAACGCCTGTTCCATACAGTCCCAGCTACGTTACAGTGAGGCGCACTGCCCCTTCACCGTGCCCCTGGGTTACTGCGCTCGGAGCTGCAAAGAAAAACCGTATCCCAGTGCAACGTGAGTTTCGAATGTTTCCCACTCCACCTCCCCTCCCCCGCTTCCCCTCACCCCCACCCCCACCCGCCACAACCAACTGCTCCCTGCGTACGCAGGAATCCAACCTGGAATTTCGGTTACATTAAAAGGGTGGATCCCATTTCGTCGAGCACTCGCACAGACAATGGGAAAGGAAACATAAATAATCATTAAAAAAAAAAATCAAAGCATGACTCAATGGCACTCCCCGAGTTAACCTGCCAAGAGATACATTCATTGAGCTGTTGAGAAAAAGCTCCCTCTCCCCGAAAACATGTCCTTGATGACGGCCTGCCAGTTTGAACCAAAGCGACGAGGTTGATCCGAGGACCAGAGGCCCCATCACCGACCACTGATTCAGAACAGGAATCCATTTTAAGTTCCCCCCACCAACCCCCCCTGGCCTCCCCTGCCCATGCCAACAATGACTTGCATTTATACAGCACCCATGAATGTTGAAAAACGTCCCCAGGGTGCTTCACAGGAGCGCGAATCAAGGCAAATGGTTGACACTTAAGCCACACAGAAGATAGGCATCAGGGCAGGGGTCTTAGTCCAAGGTTTTAAGGAGCAGAGGTTTAGGGAGGAATTTCAGAGCTGAGGGCCCCCAGGCCGCTGAAATCACGGCCATCAGTTACAGTGCGAGGGAAGGTAGGGGTGCATGAGACAGGAACTGGAGGAGCTCAGGTTTCTCAGACCGTTGTTGGGGCTGGAGGAGGTTACAGAGATAGGGAGGGGTGTAGGGGCTGGAGGAGGTTACAGAGATAGGGAGGGGTGTAGGAGCTGGAGGAGGTTACGGAGATAGGGAGGGTTGTAGGGGCTGGAGGAGGTTACAGAGATAGGGAGGGGTGTAGGGGCTGGAGGAGGTTACAGAGATAGGGAGGGGTGTAGGGGCTGGAGGAGGTTACAGAGAGAGGGAGAGGTGTAGGGGCTGGAGGAGGTTACAGAGATAGGGGTGTATTGGCTGGAGGAGGTTACAGAGAGAGGGAGAGGTGTAGGGGCTGGAGGAGGTTACAGAGATAGGGGTGTATTGGCTGGAGGAGGTTACAGAGATAGGGAGGGGTGTAGGGGCTGGAGGAGGTTACAGAGATAGGGGTGTATTGGCTGGAGGAGGTTACAGAGATAGGGAGGGGTGTAGGAGCTGGAGGAGGTTACGGAGATAGGGAGGGTTGTAGGGGCTGGAGGAGGTTACAGAGATAGGGAGGGGTGTAGGGGCTGGAGGAGGTTACAGAGATAGGGAGGGGTGTAGGGGCTGGAGGAGGTTACAGAGAGAGGGAGAGGTGTAGGGGCTGGAGGAGGTTACAGAGATAGGGGTGTATTGGCTGGAGGAGGTTACAGAGATAGGGAGGGGTGTAGGGGCTGGAGGAGGTTACAGAGATAGGGGTGTATTGGCTGGAGGAGGTTACAGAGATAGGGAGGGGTGTATTGGCTGGAGGAGGTTACAGAGATAGGGAGGGGTGTAGGGGCTGGAGGAGGTTACAGAGATAGGGAGGGGTGTAGGAGCTGGAGGAGGTTACAGAGATAGGGAGGGTTGTAGGGGCTGGAGGAGGTTACAGAGATAGGGTGGGGTGTAGGGGCTGGAGGAGGTTACAGAGATAGGGAGGGGTGTAGGGGCTGGAGGAGGTTACAGAGATAGGGAGGGTGTAGGGGCTGGAGGAGGTTACAGAGATAGGGAGGGGTGTAGGGGCTGGAGGAGGTTACAGAGATAGGGAGGGGTGTAGGGGCTGGAGGAGGTTACAGAGATAGGGAGGGGTGTAGGGGCTGGAGGAGGTTACAGAGAGAGGGAGAGGTGTAGGGGCTGGAGGAGGTTACAGAGATAGGGGTGTATTGGCTGGAGGAGGTTACAGAGATAGGGAGGGGTGTATTGGCTGGAGGAGGTTACAGAGATAGGGAGGGGTGTAGGGGCTGGAGGAGGTTACAGAGATAGGGAGGGGTGTAGGGGCTGGAGGAGGTTACAGAGATAGGGAGGGGTGTAGGGGCTGGAGGAGGTTACAGAGATAGGGAGGGGTGTAGGGGCTGGAGGAGGTTACAGAGATAGGGATGGGTGTAGGGGCTGGAGGTGGTTACAGAGATAGGGAGGGGTGTAGGGGCTGGAGGTGGTTACAGAGATAGGGAGGGGTGTAGGGGCTGGAGGTGGTTACAGAGATAGGGAGGGGTGTAGGGGCTGGAGGTGGTTACAGAGATAGGGAGGGGTGTAGGGGCTGGAGGAGGTTACAGAGATAGGGAGGGGTGTAGGAGCTGGAGGAGGTTACAGAGATAGGGAGGGTTGTAGGGGCTGGAGGAGGTTACAGAGATAGGGAGGGTGTAGGGGCTGGAGGAGGTTACAGAGATAGGGAGGGGTGTAGGGGCTGGTGGAGGTTACAGAGATAGGGAGGGGTGTAGGGGCTGGAGGAGGTTACAGAGATAGGGAGGGGTGTAGGGGCTGGAGGAGGTTACAGAGAGAGGGAGGGTGAGGTTATAAAGAGACACGAGGATGAGAATTTTTGTTATAAATCACGGCATTGCTGGACTGGGAGTCAGTGTAGGTCAGCGAGCACGCACAGGATGATGGGTGAACTTGACTCATTGTGAGTAAGAATCTGGGCAGGACAGTTTTCAAGAAGCTGAGGTTTAAGGAATGTGGCAGGCCAGCAGGTGAGCATTGGAATGGTCATGTCTGGAGGGAACAAAAACACGGATTACAGTCTGAGCAGCAGAGAGGCTGAGGTTAAGGCGGAGACAGGCGACCTTACGAAACTTACACATAACCATTTTTATGTCCCTCCCTCCTCCGATTGCGTGCTTGCTGAACCGAGGAGTGAAGCTGGGGAGCATGGAACACTTGCCTATTTCAGACTCAATTTTAAAAATCGAGCGTTGCTCTCCCCCCCACCCCACCCTCAGCATCCCCCCTCACCCCTCCCGCCACCCAGCACCCCCACCCCACCCGCCCCCCCCGACCGGGGCAGGTACAGCATTTGTTAAAAGGCTGGTTAGAGCCCCCTCCCCACCAACCCCCTACTCTCGGCACCCCCGCAAACAACATTCCCTCGGCTCCAACCCCCAGAAGTTTGTCCGCTACTAAACTCGTATGACATTCTTAGAATTCCCACACTTGGGTTGCCAACTCTGGCTGGATGCATTCCTGGAGGCGTCATTGATTGGGTGGGAAGCGGGAGCTCATCCAATCAGCCGTTTTAACCCCCATCTCCAATACCTTTGTAACAAATAAACAAGCGTTCAAAGAAAATGAAGAAACCAAAAACATTTTGTAGAAAATCAGAATCCCTCTGTTTATATTCTTTCTCTGTGTTGCTCACTCAAGGGACTTAAACATCAATTGCCAGAGGCCCCTGAACAATAAGGAGGTGTTGGCAACTCTTGCTGACCAACTCAGACATGAAGTACTGCACTGTACAGGGGCAGGATTTTTTAAATTCATTCATGGGGTGTGGGCGTCACTGGCTAGGCCAGCATTTATTGCCCATCCCCAATTGCCATTCAGAAGGTGGTGGGCGAGCTGCCTTCTTGAAGCTCTGCAGCTCCTGTGGTGTAGGTACTCCCATTGTGCTGCTGGGAGGGATTCCAGGATTTTGACCCAGTGACAGTGAAAGAACAGCCGATATATTTCCAAGTCAGGACGGTGATTGGCTTGGAGGGAAACTTGCAGGTGGTGGTGTTCCCATGTATCTGCTGCCCTTGTCCTTCTAGATGGTCGAGGTCGTGGGTTTGGAAGGTGCTGTCGAAGGAGCCTTGGTGAGTTCCTGCAGTGCATCTTGTAGATGGTACACACACTGTTGCTACTGTGCGTCGGTGGTGGAGGGAGTGAATGTTTGTGGATGGGGTGCCAATCAAAAGGGCTGCTTTGTCCTAGATGGTGTCAAGTTTCTTGAATGTTGTGGGAACTGCACTTATCCAGGCAAGGGGAGAGTATATTCCATCACACTCCTGACTTGTGCCTTGTAGATGGTGGACATGCTTTGGGGAGTCAGGAGGTGAGTTACTCACCACAGGATTCCTAGCTTCTGACCTGCTCTTGTAGCCACAGCATTTATATGGCTGGTCCAGTTCAGTTTCTGGTCAACAGTAACCCGCAGAATGTTGATAGTGGAGGATTCGGCAATAGTAATGCCATTGAATGTCAAGGGACGATGGTTAGATTCTCTCTTGTTAGAGATGGTCATTGCCTGGCACTTGTGTGGCACGAATGTTATTTGCCACTGGATATTGTACAGGTCTTGCTGCATTTGGACATGGACTGCTTCAGTATCTGAGGAGTTGTGAATGGTGCTGAACATTGTGCAATCATCAGCGACATCCCCACTTCTGACCTTATGATGGAAGGAAGGTCATTGATGAAGCAGCTGAAGATGGTTGGACTCAGGACACTACCCTGAGTGCCTCAGGGTAGTGCCCAGGCTGGTGCCCATGGCGTCAACATTGACAACATTCGCAGGATAGCGGAATGGAAGATATCAAGAAAACAGGAAAGTAAAGCAGAGATAGGAGAACAGTCACGATTGTATTGAATGGTGAAGCAGATGCGAGAAGCTACACATACTCCTCCTGTCCATTCATCATTCCACCATCACAATACAAAATAAGCCAGAGGTTTTCAACCCCACATTTGAACTTGGGTCCCAGAGATAAAAGGGTCTACTGGAGGCAGTGGAAGACCACCCCTCATTTAATATCAAAATCCTGGGGGTTACCATTGACCAAAAACTGAACTGAACTAGCCATATAAATACTGTGGCTACCAGAGCAGGTCAGAGGCTGGGAATTCTGCATAGAGTAACTCACCTCCTGACAACCCAAAGTCTGTCCACCATCTACAAGGCTCAAGTCAGGAGTGTGATGGAATATTCTCCAGTTGCCTGGATGAGTGCAGCTCCCACAACACTCAAGAAGCTCAACACCATCCAGGACAAAGCAGCCCCGCTTGATCAGCATCACATCCACCCTCTCCTACACTAACACACAGTGACAGCAGTGTGTACCATCTATAAGATGCACTGCAGCAACTCACTAAGGTTCCTTCAACAGCACCTTCCAAACCTGCGACCTCTGCCACCTTGAAAGCTAAGGGCAGCAAACGCATGGAAACACCACGACCTGGAAGTTCCCCTCCAAGCCACACATCATCCTGACTTGGAACTATATCGGCCGTTCCTTCATTGTCGCTGGGTCAAAATCCTGGAACTCCCTTCCCAACAGCGCTGCCGGTGTAACTGCACCACAAGGACTGCAGCGGTTCAAGAAGATGGCTCACCACCACCTTCTCAAGTGGCTGAAGAGATAGTGGGGGAGGAATATTCTTGGGATATTGGAACCAGTTTTAGGAACATAAGACTTAGGAGCACGAGTAGGCCGTTCAGCCCTTTGAGCCTGCTCCGCCATTCAATAAGATCTTGGCTGATCTGTTTGTGGTCTCAACTCCACTTTCCTGTCTGCCCCCATAACAGCTGACCCCCTTGTCTATCAAAAATCTGTCTAACTCCAGCCTTTAATATATTGTGACCCAGTCTCCACTGCTCTCTGGGGAAGAGAATTCCACGGAGTAACAACCCTTTGAAAGAAGAAATTCCCCCTCATCTCAGTCTTAAATGGTAGACCTCTTATTCTTAAACTCTGTCCCCTGGTTCTAGTCTCGCCCACAAGTGGAAACATCCTCCCGGTAACCACCCTCTCAAATTCCCTCAGGACCTTCTATGTTTCCACAAGATCACCACTCATTCTTCTAAACTCCGATGGGCATAGGTCCAACCTGCTTAACCTTTCCTCTTAAGATAAGCTCCTCATCCCAGGAATGAGTTGAATGAATCTTCCCTGAGTTGCTTCCAATGCAATTATATCTTTTTTCAAATAAGGAGACCAAAACCGTACAGGGTATTCCAGATGTGGTCTCACCAACGCCCTGTACAGCTGCAGTAAAACATCCCTACCGTTAGACTCCATTCCCCTTGCAATAAACACCAACATTTGCCTTCCTAATCACTCGCTGTGCCTGCATACTAACTTGTTGTGATTCATGTACCAGGACACCCAGATCCTTCTGCACCTCAGAGTTCTATAATCTCTCTCCATTTAAATATACTACTTTTCTATCCTTCCTGCCAAAGTGGGCAAGTTCACTTTTCCCCAGGTGATCTGGGCGAAGCTGGGGCCTGTACAGGCCTAACGGGTTGCACCTCAACATGGCCGGGACCCGTTCCCTTGCAGGGCGGTTTGCTAGTGCAGGTGGGGAGGGTTTAAATTAACTTGGCAGGGGGATAGAAACCAGGATGGAACATTATAAAGGAAAAATGAGGTGCACAAAAGATTGGGAGAGACAGCTGGTACAGTAGTAAGAAAAAGCAAGAGGTTAAGGATGGGGTCAGAGTAATGGGGGGGGGGGAATGCATTAAAGTCTAAATTAGGTGCATGCATGTGAATGCGCAGAGTGCGGCAAGTAAAGCAGGTGAGCCACAGGCATAGGTAGTCGCCAGTGAATACGATATTGATGCACTAACTGAAAAGTAGCTCAGGAAAAAAAAGGGCAGGGCTGAGTACTAAATATTCTTGTTCAGGAAAGATGGCAAAGGAAGGAAAGGAGGAGTGGTGGCAGTACTAATTAAGGAGGGCATTGCAGTGCTGGAGGAAAGAGGATGCCTCAGAGGGTCGAGGACAGAATCTATTTAATCAGAGCTAAGGAACAATAGAGGTGCCATTACGCTACTGGCTGTATTCTGTAGGCCACTAACTAGTGGGAAAGATATAGAGGAAGAAATCAAAAGGAAATCACAGAGATATGCTTACAACGGGGGACCTTAATTATCCTAATTTAGACTGGGATGGTAGTAACGTAAAGGGCAAAGAGTTTCCGAAGTGACTCCAGGAGAACTTTCTATATCAATATGTTTCCATATGAGGAAAGAGGCATTGTTGGATCTGGTTCTGGCAATTGAGGTAGGGCAGGAAAATCAAGTTGCAATAGAGGAATATCGAGGGGACAGTGATCTTAAAGGCGTAGGTTAGCTACAGGAGTGAAAAAAATAGTCAGAGAAGCAAAGAGAGAGTATGAGAAGAGACTGGCAGCTAAGATTAAAAGGGAATCCCAAAGTCTGCTATAGGCTTATAAATAAATAGTAAAAGGGTTGTAAAAGGAATGGGATCCATTAGTGACCACAAAAGGAGTTAACACATGGAGGCAGAGGTATTAAGTGAGTGATTTTCATCTTTATTAAGGAAGATGCTGCCCAAGTTACAGTGAAAAAGGAGGTGGTTGAGACACTGGATGGATTAAAAATTTAGAAATTTAAAAACGATTGAAAGGTTGGCTGTACTTAAAGTTAAGAAGTCACCAGGACCGCACGAGATGCATTGTGGATACTGAAGCAAGTTAAGGATGGAAATTGCAGAGGCACCGGCCATAATCTTCCAATCCTCCTTAGACACTGCCAGAGGTCTGGTGGAGAACTGCAAATGTTACATTAAAATAAAAGCAAAATTACTGTAGATGCTGGAAATCTGAAATAAAAACAGAAAATGCTGGAAAAGCTCAGCAGGTCTGGCAGCATCTGTGGAGAGAAAAACAGAGTCAACGAAGAGGACGGACTCGAAACGTTCACTCTTTTTCTCTCTCTCTCCACTGATGCTGCCAGACCTGCTGAGCTTTTCCAGCATTTTCTGTCTTTATTGCAAATGTTACACCCTTGTTCAAAAAAAAAGGATCTAAAGATAAGCCCAGCAAATACAGGCCAGTCAGTTTAACCTCGGTGGTGGGGAAGCTTTTAGAGACAATAATCTGGGACAAAATTAACAGTCGCTTGGACAAATGTGGATTAATTAAGGAAAGCCAGCAGGGATTTGTTAAAGTCAAATTGTGTTTAACTAACTTGACTGCGTTTTTTGATGAGGCAACAGAGATGGTCTATGGGGGTAATGTGATTCATGTGGTGTACATGGACTTCCAAAAAGCATTTGATAAAGTGCCACATAACAGTCTTGCCAGCAAAGTTAAAAACCCCCAAAATAAAATCAGTGTCAGCACGGATATGAAATCGGCTGAGTGACAGGAAACAGGAATGGCAAACGGCTGGTTTACGGACTGAAGGAAGATAGGTGTATGGTGGCATTCCGCAGGGATCAGTATTGGGACCTCTGTTCTTCCTGATTTATATCAACGTTCCAGTCTTGGAGGAGATGGACTGGGCACAATTTCAAAATCTGTGGTGGACACAAAAGTTGGAAGTATTGTGAACTAGGAGGAGGAGAGTGATCGACTTCAAGCGGACTTAGGCTGGTGGAATGGGCGGACACATGGCAGATGAAGTGAAATGATTTATTTTGGTGGGAAGAACGGGGAGAGACAATACAAAATTAGGGGTACAATTCTAAAGGGGGTGCAGAAGCAGAGGGACCTGGGCGTACATGTGTACCAATCATTGAAGGTAGCAGGTCAGGTTGAGAGAGTGGTTAATAAAGCATTACGGATCCTGGGCTTTATAAATAGGGGCATAGAGTACAAAAGCGAGGGGGTTATGTTGAAACTGTATAAAACACTGGCTCAGCCTCAACCGGAGTATTGTGTGTCCAGTTCTGGGCACCGCACTTTAGGAAGGACGTGATGGCTTTAGGGAGTGTGTGAAAAGTTTTGCCAGAATGGTTCCAGGGATGAGGAACTTCAGTTCCATCTATAGATTGGCGAGGCTGGGGCTGTTCTCCTTGGAGAAGAGAAGGCCGAGAGGAGATTTGATAGAGGTGTTCAAAATCACGAGGGGCCTGGACAGAGCAGAGGGGGAGAAACTGTTTCCATTGGCGGAAGGATCGAGAACCAGAGGGCACAGATTTAAAGTGATTGACAAAAGAAACAACGCAGGCATGTGTACACAGTAAGTGGTTAGGATCTGGAATGCATTGTTGTGGAGGCAGGGTCAAGCGAGGATTTCAAAAGGGAATTCGATAACTATCCAAAAAGAAAATATGTGCAGGGCTACGAGGAAAAGGCAGGGGAGTGGGACTAACCGAGCTGCTCTTGCAGAGGACTGGCATGGATAAGAAGGGCTGAATGGCCTCTTCCTGTGCTGTAACCATTCTATCTATGGTGCAATTCATCCCCCAGAAACCCATTGTCCTCATCCAACATTCACCTACATGAATCAGCACAGGCATAACAGGGCAGGGCGATAGGGAACAATTATGTCTCCTGAAAGCTTACAGAATTAGGAGGAGGAGCCTGCTCTGTCATTCAATAAGATCACGGCTGATCTGATCTTGGCCCCAGCGTGTTCCCCGTAACTTTCGACTTGCTCCTAAAATGAAGAATCTGTCTGTCCCAGCCCTTGAACGCAGTCGATGACTCAGCCAGCGCGGCTCTCTGGGGGAGGAGAATTCCGAAGATTCACAATCCTCCGAGAGAAGAAATTCCCCCCCTTATCCCCCTCTCACCCCGGACGACGCTCTGGGTGCCAGTACTGCAGAAGCCCAGCCCCCAAGGAGGTGCCCAGTTTCAGCTGGAACCTTCTGCCCACTCAGGTGGGTGCAAAAGAACCCACAGCCACTATGGCAAAGAAGAGTGGAGGTGGGTGGGGGGTTCTCCCTGGTGTCCTGGAGCCAATATTTATCCCTCAAACCAACATCACCAAAACAAAAACACATGATCTGGGCCATTTGTCACATCAATTGTTTGTGGAACTGGCTGTCTCTACACCAGTGACTAGAGCACCAAAAATACTTCCTTGGCTTTAACTGAGGACGAAGGTCATGAAAAGGGCTTCAGAAGTGGACTAAAAGCAAAATACTGCAAGTTGCCTGAGCTCTGAAATTCCGAAGGAGTGTCATATTGAACTCCAAACGTTAATTCTGTTCTCTCTCTCTCTCTCTCCACAGATGCTGAGATTTTTTTCCAGCACTTTCTGTTTTAATTCTAGATATGGAAGCCCTTTCTGGGTGAACCAACAAACAACTGGGGTCTCATATGTACATCAGTGAGGAGAAAGAGTTAACCAGGAGCTTTTGAGGAGGCCCCAGAAAAAAAAATCATGAACACAAACATTATCCAGATGCCTTGTAAAAACTCGCCAGCAACTTTATAAATGGTAAACTGAACACAAGAAGTTTTTTTTTGCAGCAGAGGTAGTTAAAATTGGCACTTGGCAGGGATGAAGGTATAAACAGAGAGCTTAATAATTAACCAATGAAACGCTGTGAATCACAGGCTCCTTCTGTAGCTCAAGTTCAGCTTCAAAAATTTCAATTTCAGCAAACGAGAAAGTTGATATTTCTCTCTCTTGTCTCTTTCTCCCCCTCTCTGTCCACACACTCACCTCCCATTCTGCTCCTCCGTGTCACCCTTTCCCTGGTGAACCAGTCGCTCCTCGCTTCCCGTCAGTCGCGAAGTCATATCATTTGTTACAAACTTTTTAAAAGTTCAGTAGAAGTTAAGAACTTTCCCCAGCCTGGTTTCTCTGATTCGCTCTCTCTCTCTCTTCCTCTCTGACTCTATGTAATTTCCCCCCACCCATCCTCTCCCCACCTCTTCCTCTTCCCCTTTCCCTCCCCCAGTGACGGGAGATCAGAATGATGAGCAGATCCCCTTATTAATCCGTCATTGAATTCAGCAGCAGCAACAACAGGGAGAGGGAGAGAGAGAGCGCTAGCTGTGGCCGGGTCCTAGCGCTGCCTGGTGTATGTTGGTGGTGGGTGTGCCTCTTATACAGAACCACAGAATTGTTACAGCGCATCGTATCTGCAGTGGCTCTCAGAAAGGCCAACCCACCTAGTGCCGCCTCCTCACCCCGCCCTTCTCATGGTCCTGCACATTCTTGCTTTCCAGATAACAGTCTAATTCTCTATTGAACCTGCCTCCCGGCGCTCTCAGGCAACGCCTTCCAGACCCCAACCACTCGCTGCCTGAAAAGGTCTCCATTGCTTCTTTTGCCAATTACTCTAAGTCCGTGCCCTCTCCATCCTACTGCCAAGGGGAACAGCTTCTCCCTCTCTACTCTGTCCAGATCCCTCCTGATTTTGAACACCTCTGTCAAATCTCCTCTCAGCCTTCTCCAACAAAAACAGTCCTAACTTCTCTGACCTACCTCCATAACTGAAGTTCCTCATCCCTAGAACCAATCTTGTTAATCTTTCCTGCACTGTCTCCAATGCCTTCACATCCTTCCTGAAGTGCGATGCCCAGAACTGGACACAATACTTCAGCTGAGGCCAAACTAGTGTCTTATACAAGTTAAACATAAACCCCTTGCTCTTGTATTCCATACCCCTATTAATAAAAACAGAATTACCTGGAAAAACTCAGCAGGTCTGGCAGCATCGGCGGAGAAGAAAAGAGTTGACGTTTCGAGTCATGGGTCATGAGGACTTGAAACGTCAACTCTTCTCCGCCGATGTGGCCAGACCTGCTGAGTTTTTCCAGGTAATTCTGTTTTTGTTTTGGATTTCCAGCATCCGCAGTTTTTTGTTTTTACCCCTATTAATAAAGCCTACGATACTTTGTAAAAATTCATTCACAGGATGTGGGCGTCACTGGCTAGGCCAGCATTTATTGCGCATCCCTAATTGCCCTTGAGAAGGTGGTGGTGAACTGCCTTCTTCAACCACTGCAATCCCTGTGGTTTAGGTTCACCCACAGCGCTGTTAGGGAGGGAGTTCCAGAATTTTGACCTAGCGACAGTAAAGGGATGGCGATATAGTTCCAAGTCAGGATGGTGAGTGGCTTGGAGGAGAACTTCCAGGTGGTGGTGTTCCCATGCGTCTGCTGCCCTTGTCCTTCTAGATGGTAGTGGTCGTGGGTTTGGAAGGTGCTGTCTAAGGAGTCTTGGTGAGTTGCTGCAGTGCATCTTGTAGATGGTACACACACTGCTGCTTCTGTGTGTCGGTGGTGGAGGGAGTGAATGTTTGTGGATGTGGTGTCAATCAAGCGGGGCTGCTTTGTCCTGGATGGTGTCGAGCTTCTTGAGTGTTGTGGGAGCTGCACTCATCCAGGCAAGTGGAGAGTATTCCATCACACTCCTGACTTGTGCCTTGTAGATGGTGAACAGGCTTTGGGGAGTCAGGAGGTGAGTTACTCGTCGCAGGATTCCTAGCCCCTGTATGTTTTATTAACCGCACTCTCAACCTGTTCTGGCTGTTTGGTTGATTGTCAAGCATCATCCAATTGGATGATGAGTCTTTCTGCTTTTTGATTGGTGTAGGAAGGCACTGTGTCACAAGGATGGATGTGTTGGCCGATGAATGGCTGGAAAGCAGGAGGCAAGTCATGTGGGGATACTTCCAGGAATACAATTAATTACCATTGGCAACCCTATTCTGCAGGAGGCAGGGGGCAAGGGGAGGTGGGCATAGAGCTCCTCCTTCCAGGGTGATCAACTCTTCCAAAATAAAATAAGATGCACCTCGATCATGGGGACAGGAGGTGGACGGGTTCTGGGACAATAAGAGGTGCATGGGGGGAATGGGAGGGTTTCTGGTGGCAATAAGAGTTTCTGGTGAAGATAAGAGGGAATGGGGATGTTTTTGGTGAAGATAAGGGGGAATGGGGAGCTTCTGGTGAATATAAGCAGGAATGGGGGCTTCTGGTGAAGATAAGGGGGAATGGGGGGTTTCTGATGAAGATATGGAAGGAATCGGGGATTTCTGGTGAAGATAAGGAGATAAAGGGGGTTTCTGGTGAAGATGAGGGGAATGGGTGGCCTCTGGTGAAGATAAGGGGGAAATGGGGGGTTTCCAGTGAAGATAAGAGGGAATGGGGTGTTTCTGGTGAAGATAAGGGGGAATGGGGGGGTTTCTAGTGAAGATAGGGGGAATGGAGAGTGTCTGATGAAGATAAGGGGGAATGGGGGGTTTCTGGTGAAGATAAGGGGAATGGGGGAGGTTTCTGGTGACCAGGGGGAATGGGGGTTTCTGGTGAAGATAAAGAGGGAATGGGGGTTTCTGGTGAAGATAAAGAGGGAATGGGGGTCTCTGGTGAAGATCGGGGAGAATGGGGGTCTCTGGTGAAGATCGGGGAGAATGGGGGTGTTCCTGGTGACAAGAGGGAATGGGGGGGTTTCTGGTGAAGATAGGGGAAATGGAGAGTTTCTGATGAAGATAAGGGGGAATGGGGGGTTTCTGGTGAAGATAAGGGGGAAATGGGGTTTATGATGAAGATAAGGGGGAATGGGGGTCTCTGGTGAAGATAAGGGGGAATGGGGGGTTTCTGGTGAAGATAAAGGGGAATGGGGGTTTCAGGTTAGGATTGGGGGGTTTCTGGTGAAGATAAGGGGAGATGGGGGTTTCTGGTGAAGATAAGGGGGAATGGGGTTTATGATGATGATAAGGGGGAATGGGGGTCTCTGGTGAAGATAAGGGGGATGGGGGCTTTCTGGTGAAGATAAGGGGAATGGGGGGGTTACAGGTGAAGATCAGGGAGAAAGGGAGGGTTTCTGGTGACAAGGGAGGAATAGGTGTTTTCTGGTGAAGATAAGGGGGAAGGGGGGTTTCTGGTGAAGATAAGGGAGAATGGGGGCTTTCTGGTGATAATAAGGGGAATGGGGGTTTCTGGTGAAGATAAGGGTTTCTGGTGAAGATAAGGGGGAATAGGGGTTTCTGGTGACAAGGGGAATGGGGTTTTCTGTTGAAGATAAGGAGGAATGGAGGGTTACTGGTGAAGATAGGGGACTGGGGGGTTTTCAGGTGAAGATCGGGGAGAAAGGGGGGTGTTTCTGGTGAAGATAAAGGGGAATGGGGGTTTCAGGTTAGGATTGGGGGGTTTCTGGTGAAGATAAGGGGGAATGGGGGCTTTTGATGAAGATAAGGAGTGAATGGGGGTGGTTCTGGTGAAGATAAGGGGAATGGGGGAGTTTCAGATGAAGATTGAGGAGAATGGAGGGTTCTGGTGATAAGGAGGGAATGGGGGGGTTTCTGGTGAAAATAAGGGGGAAATGGGGGGTTTCTGAAGATAAGGGGGAATGGGGGTTTTTGATGAAGATAAGGAGGGAATGGGGGTTTTCGGCGAAGATTGAGGAGAATTGGGGGGTTTCTGGTGATAAGGGGGGAACAGGGAGTTTCTGGTGAAAATAAGTGGGAAATGGGGGGGTTTCTGGTGAAAATAATGGGAGCTTTCTGGTGATAAGTGGGGAATAGAAGGTTTCTGATGAAGATAAGGGGGAATTGGGGGGGTTTCAGGTTAAGATCGGGAGGAAGAGGGGGGTTTCTGGTGAAAATAAGGGGAAATAGGGGGTTTCTGGTGAAGAAGGGGGGTTTCTGGTGAAGATAAGGGGGGAATGGGGCTTTCTGGTGAAGGGGAATGGGAGGGGTTTCAGGTGAATATTGAGGAGAATGGGGGGTTTCTGGTGATAAGGGGGTAATAGGGGGTTTCTGGTGAAGATAAGGGGGAAGGGGCGGTTTCTGGTGAAGATAAGGGGGGAATGGGGTGTTTCCAGTGAAGATAAGGGGGAATGGGGGGGGGTGCTGGTTTCTGGTGAAGATAGGGGGAATGGAGAGTTTCTGATGAAGTTAAGGGGGAATGGAGAGTTTCTGATGAAGTTAAGGGGGAATGGGAGTTTCTGGTGAAGATACAGAGGGAATGGGGGGTATCTGGTGAAAATAAGGGAGAATGCAGGTTTCTGGTGAAAATAAGAGGGAATTGAGGATTTCTGGTGAAGATAAGAGGGGAATGGGGGAGTTTCAGGTTAGGATTGGGGGGTTCTGGTGAAGATGAGGGTAAGGGGGAATGGGGTTTATGATGGAGATAAAAAGGGAATGGGGGTTTCTGATGAAGACAAGGGGAAAGGGGGTTTCTGGTGAAGATAAGGGGGAATGGGAGGTTTCTGGTGAAGATGGGGAATGGGGGGGTTTCAGGTGAAGATCGGGGTTTCTGGTGATAAGGGGGAATGGTGGTTTATGATGATGATAAGGTGTGAATGGGGAGGTTTCTGATGAAGATAAGGGGAATGGGGAGTTTCAGATGAAGATTGAGGAGAATGGAGGGTTCTGGTGATAAGGAGGGAATAGGGGGGTTTCTGGTGAAAATAAGGGGGAAATGGGGGGTTTCTGAAGATAAGGGGGAATGGGGGTTTTTGATGAAGATAAGGAGGGAATGGGGGTTTTCGGTGAAGATTGAGGAGAATTGGGGGGTTTCTGGTGATAAGGGGGGAACAGGGAGTTTCTGGTGAAAATAAGTGGGAAATGGGGGGGTTTCTGGTGAAAATAAGGGGGAATTGGGGGTTTCTGGTGAAGATAATGGGAGCTTTCTGGTGATAAGTGGGGAATAGAAGGTTTCTGATGAAGATAAGGGGGAATTGGTGCGGTTTCAGGTTAAGATTGTGGGGAAGAGGGGGGTTTCTGGTAAAAATAAGGGGGAAATGGGGGGTTTCTGGTGAAGATAAGGGGGGAATGGGGCTTTCTGGTGAAGGGGAATGGGAGGGGTTTCAGGTGAATATTGAGGAGAATGGGGGGTTTCTGGTGATAAGGGGGTAATAGGGGGTTTCTGGTGAAGATAAGGGGGAATGGGGGTTTTTGATGAAGATAAGGAGGGAATGGGGGTTTTCGGTAAGATTGAGGAGAATTGGGGGGTTTCTGGTGATAAGGGGGGAACAGGGAGTTTCTGGTGAAAATAAGTGGGAAATGGGGGGGTTTCTGGTGAAAATAAGGGGGAATTGGGGGTTTCTGGTGAAGATAATGGGAGCTTTCTGGTGATAAGTGGGGAATAGAAGGTTTCTGATGAAGATAGGGGGAATTGGGGGGGTTTCAGGTTAAGATCGGGAGGAAGAGGGGGGTTTCTGGTGAAAATAAGGGGAAATAGGGGGTTTCTGGTGAAGAAGGGGGGTTTCTGGTGAAGATAAGGGGGGAATGGGGCTTTCTGGTGAAGGGGAATGGGAGGGGTTTCAGGTGAATATTGAGGAGAATGGGGGGTTTCTGGTGATAAGGGGGTAATAGGGGGTTTCTGGTGAAGATAAGGGGGAAGGGGCGGTTTCTGGTGAAGATAAGGGGGGAATGGGGTGTTTCCAGTGAAGATAAGTGGGAATGGGGGTGTGGGGGGGGTGGGGTGGGTGCTAGTTTCTGGTGAAGATAGGGGGAATGGAGAGTTTCTGATGAAGTTAAGGGGGAATGGAGAGTTTCTAATGAAGTTAAGGGGGAATGGGAGTTTCTGGTGAAGATACAGAGGGAATGGGGGGTATCTGGTGAAAATAAGGGAGAATGCAGGTTTCTGGTGAAAATAAGAGGGAATTGAGGATTTCTGGTGAAGATAAGAGGGGAATGGGGGAGTTTCAGGTTAGGATTGGGGGGTTCTGGTGAAGATGAGGGTAAGGGGGAATGGGGTTTATGATGGAGATAATAAGGGAATGGGGGTTTCTGATGAAGACAAGGGGAAAGGGGGGTTTCTGGTGAAGATAAGGGGGAATGGGAGGTTTCTGGTGAAGATGGGGAATGGGGGGGTTTCAGGTGAAGATCGGGGTTTCTGGTGATAAGGGGGAATGGTGGTTTATGATGATGATAAGGAGGGAATGGGGAGGTTTCTGGTGAAGATAAGGGGAATGGGGGGGTTTCAAGTGAAGATTGAGGAGAATGGGGGGTTTCTGGTGATAAGGGGGTAATAGGGGTTTTCTGGTAAAGATAAGGGGGAAGGGGGTTTTCTGGTGAAGATAAGGGGGAATGGAGAGTTTCTGATGAAGATAAGGGGAAATGGGGGGTTTCTGGTGAAGATAAAGAGGGAATGGGGTTTTCTGGTGGAAATAAGGCGGAATGGGTGGTTTCTGGTGAAAAGGGGAGATGGGGGTTTCTGGTGAAGATAAGGGGGAATGGGGTTTATGATGAAGATAAGGGGGAATGGGGGGTTTCTGATGAAGATAAGTGGGAATGGGGTTTATGATGAAGATAAGGGGGAATGGGGGGGTTTCTGGTGAAGATAAGGCGGAATGGGAGTTTCTGGTGAAGATAAGGGGAGATGAGGGTTTCTGGTGAAGGTAAGGGGTAATGGGGTTTATGATGAAGATAAGGAGGGAATGGGGGTTTATGATGAAGATAAGGAGGAATCGAGGGTTACTGGTGAAGATGGGGGATTGGTGTGGTTTCAGGTGAACATCGGGGAGAATGGGGGGATTTCTGGTGAAGATAAAGGGGAATGGGGGTTTCAGGTTAGGATTGGGGGGTTTCTGGTGAAGATAAGGGGAGAATGTGGGTTTCTGGTGAAGATAACGGGTAATGGGGGTTTTTGGTGAAGATAATGAGGGAATGGGGGTGGTTCTGGTGAAGATAAGGGGGGAATGAGGGATTTCTGATGAAGATAAGGGGAATGGGGGTTTCTGCAGAAGATAAGGGGAATGGGGGGTTTCAAGTGAAGATTGAGGAGAATGGAGGATTTTTGGTGATAAGGGGGGAACAGGGGGGTTTCTGATGAAGATAAGGGGGAAATGGGGGTTTCTGGTGAAGATACAGAGGGAATGGGGGGTATCTGGTGAAAATAAGGGAGAATGCAGGTTTCTGGTGAAAATAAGAGGGAATTGAGGATTTCTGGTGAAGATAAGAGGGGAATGGGGGAGTTTCAGGTTAGGATTGGGGGGTTCTGGTGAAGATGAGGGTAAGGGGGGAATGGGGTTTATGATGGAGATAATAAGGGAATGGGGGTTTCTGATGAAGACAAGGGGAAAGGGGGGTTTCTGGTGAAGATAAGGGGGAATGGGAGGTTTCTGGTGAAGATGGGGAATGGGGGGGTTTCAGGTGAAGATCGGGGTTTCTGGTGATAAGGGGGAATGGTGGTTTATGATGATGATAAGGAGGGAATGGGGAGGTTTCTGGTGAAGATAAGGGGAATGGGGGGGTTTCAAGTGAAGATTGAGGAGAATGGGGGGTTTCTGGTGATAAGGGGGTAATAGGGGTTTTCTGGTAAAGATAAGGGGGAAGGGGGTTTTCTGGTGAAGATAAGGGGGAATGGAGAGTTTCTGATGAAGATAAGGGGAAATGGGGGGTTTCTGGTGAAGATAAAGAGGGAATGGGGTTTTCTGGTGGAAATAAGGCGGAATGGGTGGTTTCTGGTGAAAAGGGGAGATGGGGGTTTCTGGTGAAGATAAGGGGGAATGGGGTTTATGATGAAGATAAGGGGGAATGGGGGGTTTCTGATGAAGATAAGTGGGAATGGGGTTTATGATGAAGATAAGGGGGAATGGGGGGTTTCTGGTGAAGATAAGGCGGAATGGGAGTTTCTGGTGAAGATAAGGGGAGATGAGGGTTTCTGGTGAAGGTAAGGGGTAATGGGGTTTATGATGAAGATAAGGAGGGAATGGGGGTTTATGATGAAGATAAGGAGGAATCGAGGGTTACTGGTGAAGATGGGGGATTGGTGTGGTTTCAGGTGAACATCGGGGAGAATGGGGGGATTTCTGGTGAAGATAAAGGGGAATGGGGGTTTCAGGTTAGGATTGGGGGGTTTCTGGTGAAGATAAGGGGAGAATGTGGGTTTCTGGTGAAGATAACGGGTAATGGGGGTTTTTGGTGAAGATAATGAGGGAATGGGGGTGGTTCTGGTGAAGATAAGGGGGGAATGAGGGATTTCTGATGAAGATAAGGGGAATGGGGGTTTCTGCAGAAGATAAGGGGAATGGGGGGTTTCAAGTGAAGATTGAGGAGAATGGAGGATTTTTGGTGATAAGGGGGGAACAGGGGGGTTTCTGATGAAGATAAGGGGGAAATGGGGGTTTCTGGTGAAAATAAGGGGGAAATGGGGGGTTTCTGATGATGATAAGGGGAAATGGGGGTTTCTGGTGAAAATAAGGGGGAAATGGGGGGGTTTCTGGTGAAAACAAGGGGGAATTGGGGGTTTCTGGTGAAGATAAGGGGAGGTTTCTGGTGATAAATGGGGAATAGAAGGTTTCTGATGAAGATAAGGGGGAATTGGGGGGTTTCAGGTTAAGATTGGGAGGAAGAGGGGGGTTTCTGGTGAAGATAAGTGGGGTTTGTGGTGAAAATAAGGGGGAAATGGGGTTTTCTGGTGAAGATAAGGGGAATGGGAAGGGTTTCAGGTGAAAATTGAGGAGAATAGGGGGGTTTCTGGTGATAAGGGGGGAATGGGGGTTTCTGGTGAAGATAAGGGGGAAGGGGGGTATGGGGTGTTTCCGGTGAAGATAAGGGGGAATGGGGGGAGGTTGGTTTCTGGCAAAGATAGGGGGAATGGAGAGTTTCTGATGAAGATAAGGGGGAATTGGAGTTTCTGCTGAAGATAAGGGGAATTGGGGGGTTCAAGGTGAAGATTGGGGCGAATGGGGGAGTTTCTTGTGAAAATAAGGGGGAATGGGGGGTTTCTGGTGAAGATAAGAAGGTTATGGAGGGGTTTCAGGTTAGGATCGGATGGGGGGGTTGGTGGGTTCTGGTGAAGATAAGGGGAGATGAGGGTTTCTGATGAAGGTAAGGGGAATGGGGTTTATGATGAAGATAAGGAGGGAATGAGGGGTTCTGATAAAGATAAGGAGGGAATGGGGGGTTCTGATGAAGATAAGGAGGGAATGGGGGGTTTCTGATGAAGATAAGGAGGGAACGGAGAGTTTCTGATGAAGATAAGGGGGAATGGGAGGTTTCTGGTGAAGGTAAAGAGGGAATGGGGGGTTTCTGGTGAAGATAAAGGGGAATGGGGGTTTTTAGGTTAAGATTGGGGGTTTCTGGTGAAGAAAAGGGGAGAATGTGGGTTTTTGATGAAGATAAGGAGGGAATGGGGGTTTCTGATGAAGATAAGGGGGAATGGGGGGTTTCTGATGAAGATAAGAGAGAATGGGGGTTTCTGGTGAAGATAAGGGGAATGGGGGTTTCTGATGAAGATAAGGGGAATGGGGGGTTTCAGGTGAAGATTGAGAGAATGGGGGTTTCTGGTGATAAGGGGGGAACAGGGGCTTTCCGGTGAAAATTAGGGGGAAATGGTGGGTTTCTGATGAAGATAAGTGGGAATGGGAGGTTTCTGATGAAATAAGGGGGAATGGGGGTTTTCAGGTTAATATAGGGGAAAGAGTGGGGTTTCTGGTGAAAATAAGGGGGAAATGGGGGGTTTCTGGTGAAGATAAGGGGGAATGGGGGGGTTTCTGGTGAAGATATGGGGGAATGGGGGGTTTCTGGTGAAGATAAGGGGGGAATGGGGGGGTTTCTGGTGAAGATAAGGGGAATGGGAGGAGTTTCAGGTGAAGATTGAGGAGAATGGGAGGGGTTTCTGGTGATAAGGGGGGAATAGGGGGTTTCTGATGAAGATAAGGCGGAATGAAGGGGTTTCAGGTTAAGATCAGGGGGAAGAGGGGGATTTCTGGTGAAAATAAGAGGGGAATTGGAGGTTTTTGGTGAAGATAACGGGAAATAGGGGTTTTCTGGTGAAAATAAAGGGGAATGGGGTGTTTCTGGTGAAGATAAGGGGGATGGAGGGTTTCTGGTGAAGATAAGTGGGGGATGGGGGGGTTTCTGGTGAAGATAAGGGGGGATGGGGGGTTTCTGGTGAAGATAAGGGGGAATGGGAGTTTCTGGTGAAGATAAGGGGGAATGGGGTTTATGATGCAGATGAGGGAATGGAGAGTTTCTGATGAAGATAAGGGGAGATGGGAGTTTCTGGTGAAGGTAAGAGGGAATGGGGGTTATGATGAAGATAAGGAGGGAATGGGGGTTTATGATGAAGATAAAGAGGGAATTGAGAGTTTCTGATGAAGATAAGGAGGAATGGGAGGTTACTGTTGAAGATGGGGGACTGGGGGTGTTTCAGGTGAAGATCGGGAAGAATGGGGGGTTTTCTGGTGAAGATAAAGGGGAATGGGGGTTTCAGGTTAGGATCGGGGCGTTTCTGGTGAAGATAAGGGGAGAATGTGGGTTTCTGGTGAAGATAAGGGGGAATGGGGGTTTTTGATGAAGATAAAGGGGAATGGGGGTTTCTGGAGAAGATAAGGGGGAATGGGGTTTTTTGATGAAGATAAGGAGGGAATGGGGGTGGTTCTGGTGAAGATAAGGGGGGAATGGGGTTTTCTGATTAAGATAAAGGGGAATGGGGGTTTCTGGTGAAGATAAGGGGAATGGGGGAGTTTCAGATGAAGATTGAGGAGAATGGGGGCGTTCTGGTGATAAGGGGAAAATAGGGGGTGTTTCTGGTGAAAATAAGGGGGAAATGGGGGTGTTTCTCATGAAAATAAGGGGGAAATGGGTGGTTTCTGAAGATAAGGGGTAATGGGGGTTTTTGATGAAGATAAGGAGGGAATGGGATTGGTTCTGGTGAAGATAAGGGGGGATTGAGGGATTTCTGATGAAGATAAGGGGGAATGGGGGTTTCTGGTGAAGGTAAGGGGAATGGGAGGGGTTTCAGGTGAAGATTGAGGAGAATGGGGGGTTTCTGGTGATAAGGGGGGAACAGGGGGATTTCTGATGAAGATAAGAGGGGAATGGGGGTTTCTGGTGAAAATAGGGGGAAATGGGGGGGTTTCTGGTGAAAATAAGGGGGCATTGGGGGTTTCTGGTGAAGATAAGGGGAGGTTTCTGGTGATAAGTGGGGAATAGAAGGTTTCTGATGAAGATAAGGGGGAATTGGTGCGGTTTCAGGTTAAGATTGTGGGGAAGAGGGGGGTTTCTGGTAAAAATAAGGGGGAAATGGGGGGTTTCTGGTGAAAATAAGGGGAAATAGGGGGTTTATGGTGAAGATAAGGGGGCTTTCTGGTGAAGATAAGGGGAATGGGAGGGGTTTCAGATGAATATTGAGGAGAATGGGGGGGTTTCTGGTGAAGATAAGGGGGAAGGGGTGGTTTCTGGTGAAGATAGGGGGAATTGGAGTTTCTGGTGAAGATAAGAGGGGAATGGGGGGGGCGGTTTCAGGTTAGGATCAGGGGTTCTGGTGAAGATAAGGGGAGATGAGGGTTTCTGGTGAAGGTAAGGGGGAATGGGGTTTATGATGAAGATAAGGAGGGAATGGGGGTTTATGATGAAGATAAGGAGGGAATGGGGGGTTTCTGAAGATAAGGAGGGAATTGAGAGTTTCTGATGAAGATAAGGGGGAATCGGGGGTTTCTGATGAAGATGGGGGAATGGGGGGGTTTCAGGTGAAGATCGGGGTTTCTGGTGATAAGGGGGAATAGGGGTTTATGATGAAGCTAAGGAGAGAATGGGGAGCTTTCTGGTGAAGATAAGGGGAATGGCGGGTTTGAGGTGAAGGTCAGGGAGAATGGGGGGTTTCTGATGAAGATAAGGGGGAATGGGGGTTTCTGGTGAAGATAAGGGGAATGGGGGGGTTTCAGGTGAAGATTGAGGACAATGAGGGATTTCTGGTGATAAGGGGGGAACAGGGGGATTTCTGGTGAAAATAAGGGTGAAATGGTGGGTTTCTGAAGAAGATAAGGGGGAATGGGGAGTTTCAGGTTAATATTGGGGGAATAGTCAGGTTTCTGGTGAAAATAAGGGGAAATAGGGGGTTTCTGGTGAAGATAAGGGGGGAATGGGGGGTTTCTGGTGAAGATAAGGGGAATGGGAGGAGTTTCAGGTGAAGATTGAGGAGAATGGGAGGGGTTTCTGGTGATAAGGGGGGAGTAGGGGGTTTCTGATGAAGATAAGGGGGAATGAAGGAGTTTCAGGTTAAGATCGGGGGGAAGAGGGGGCTTTCTGGTGAAAATAAGGGGGAATGGGGCATTTTTGGTGAAGATAAGAGGGATGGGGGGTTTCTGGTGAAGATAAGGGGGGATGGGGGGTTTCTGGTGAAGATAAGGGGGGATGGGGGTGTTTCTGGTGTAGATAAGGGGGGATGGGGGGGTTTCTGGTGAAGATAAGTGGGGTATGGTGTGGTTCATGGTGACATTAAATGGGGAATGGGGCGTTTCATGCTATAAGAGCAGGTCAGCAGAGTGGGGGGGGTGGGGGTGGTGGGGGGTGGGTGGGGGGGGTGTTGCGGGTGGTGGAGAGATCATTACAGTTACCAAAGCTTACAACTGAATTTGTGGATGCGACTTGACCATCTATCTGCTGGCGTGGGCTCGAAACGTTAGCTTGGTCTTTCTCGCTTCACAGATGCTGCCAGACCTGTTGAGTTATTCCAGAACTTTCTGTTTTTCTGTCACGGACACGCAGTCCCACTCGGATCACTCCACTGAGACTCCCAGGCCCTTGTCTTCCACAGGGAGGGGCGTGGGGCAAAAAGGTCAAAAATAAGGGGCAATCACTTGACATATGGGGCCAGTTGCTCACCTTGCGCCCCCCCCCCGAAAATGTTCTGCTGCTCCACCCCTCCCCCCAAACTCCTTACATCGCTGGCCCGCTTAAGGAAAAGGCACTAGAACACGATCACTGGCTACGTGATGCCAGCGCCCTGGCATCCCACTCAGATGGTCATGGGATTTGAGGCTCGCAAGGCCTGAGCTCATAACCCAGGACGAACCACCTGGTTGCAGCGCCGAGGGAGTGCGGCACTGTCGGGGGTGCCACCACTTGAATGAGAAGATAAACCGTCTCCTGGGTGGGCGTACAAGATCCCAGGGGCAACTATTTCGCAGTGGGGGTGGGGCGGTGGTCTGGGAGAGTTCCCCCCTGGTGTCCTGGACCAGTATTTACCCTTCAACCACTGTGTGCAGTATTGGTCTCCTTATTTAAGGAAGGATATAAAGGCGTTGGAAGCAGTTCAGATGGGGTTTACAAGACTAGAAGTCATACGGGACTCAAAACGTTAACTCCACATCCACAGATGCTGCCAGACCTGCTGAGTTTTTCCAGCATTTTCTGTTTTTATTTGCCAGACTAACACCTGGAATGGGTGGGTTGTCTTATGAGGAAAGAGCGGACAGACAGGGCTTGTATCCGCTGGAGTTTGGAAGAGTGAGAGGCGACTTGATTGAAACACACAATATCCAGAGGGGACTTGGACGTGGAGGGGGCGTTTCCTCTTGTGGGAGAATCCAGAACTAGGGGGCGGTCACTGTTTAAAAAATAAGGAGTCGCCCATTTAAGACAGAGGTGAGGAGGAATTTTTTCTCTCACAGGGTCGAGCGTCTTTGGAACTCGCTTCCGCAAAAGCCGGTGGAAGTAGGGTCTTTGGATATTTTTAAGGCAGGGCTAGATAGATTCTTGATAAGCAAGGGGGTGAAAGGTTATCGGGGGGTGGGCGGGAATGTGGAGCTGATGTTACACTCAGATCTAGCCGTGATCTTATTGAATGGGGGGGGGGGGGAAGCAGGCGCAAGGGGGCCCAAACCTGCCCCTAATGCATATGTTCGCATGTAATGAACACCACCAAAAAACACAGATTACTCGTTGAAGAGGCACAGAATTTCCAGCAGGGGTCGCTGGTTAGCTGTCAAACTGATATTTCTTTCTTCCGAGATCAGAGATCCGCTTTTTCAGACCAAGGATCAAAATTCAGGTATTTTTATAATTCTATCCCACCCCCCCCCACCCCCCCACCTCGAAGCTGCCGACTGTTTGCCTACTTTTCCATGCCACCCACCCTCACCCTCACCCTCACCCTCACCCCCACCGACCCCAATTACATCCTCTAGTATCTCGTGGGTGCATTGGCTGTTTGACTACAGTGAGCATCGCCCAGCCGAGCTGGTCTCTTTCCCCAGCTACAGCATCCAGGCGAGGAGGAGAAACTCTGGCTGAACTTTACTTGACCCGCCCAAGTGTTTTTAAAACACTTGAAGGCGTTGGAAAGCAGTTCAATTAAGTCTTGTCAACACATTCCCTACTAGCACCGAACCAATAAGACACCAACAATAATGTGATTATAGAATGATATGGCGTAGCTGGGGGTGGGGCGGGGGGGGCATTCTGCCCATCAGGTCCGTACCAGCTCTTGAAAGAGCTATCCAGTTAGTCCCCACTTCTCACTCGCCGTAGCACTTGAACATTTCATCTTTCCGAGTATTTATCCGATTCCCCCCCCCACTTTGAAAGCTCCTATTGAATCTGCTTCCACCGCCCTTTCAGGCAGCGCCTTCCAGATCACAAAAACTCGCTGTGTTTATAAAAAATAATCTCCTCTTCTCCCCCTCTGGCTCTTTCTGCCGACTCTCTTCACTCTGGTTCCTGGCCCTCCTGCCCAGTGGAAACAGTTTCCCCTTATTTACTCTTATTAAAGATCCTCCCATCGTTTTGAACACCCTGATTAAATCTCTCCTTTTCTTTCTCCCCCCCTGCTCTAAGCAGAACAATCCTGGCTTCTCTTCCCCCCCCGCTAACTGATGTCCCTCATCTCCTGTGTCATCCCAGTGACCCTCCGTAAAGCTGCGTCGCCAGAGACTGGGCTGTGTCCCTGCTTCTACCTCTGGTGTGTGGCATGATGTAGCTCAAGGGAGAAAAAAGATCCACGCTGTCTGTTTTGGGTTCGTGCCGCAGTAATTCCCCAGCTTTCCGTTCCACGTTTTATTAATTGAGTTCAAATTCCTGCTGCTGCTGCATGGTAGGGATTTGAACCCATGTCCTTGGGCCTCTGGATTACTGGTATCAGTGACACTACCCACCACACCAATGTCTCCCCCAACATCCACCCAGGTGCCAGGGCAAGGAGGCAGGTCTCCCCCGAGCCTGCCTCAGCCAGAACGGGGGAAAAAAAATCCAACCCCAGGCTGCCGGCACCGACCTGGTCCACACCAGCCAACCAAGCCAGCTTCCTCATCTAACCACCCCCTGCAGGACCCCTTCGCACTCCCCCCGCCCCCTGCAAAAGGAAACCTAGTTGCTGTGGCAGCACGCACTTTTACATGCATGTTGCAGTCGGCGCCTCTGTTCGATCGAGCGAATAAGGAGGAACGGTCGGTAACCAGAGGGGACACAGATTGAAGAGAATTGGGGAAAGAACCAGAGGGGGAGATGAGGAGAATTTATTATTTTTTTGACACAGCGAGTTGCTGTGATCTGGAAGGCGCTGCCTGAAAGGGCGGTGGAAGCAGATTCAAAAGAAACTTTCAAAAGGGGGGGAGATCGGATAAATACTCGAAGATGAAACATTTGCCGGGCGGACGGGGGAAAGAGCGGGGGGTGGTGGGATGCGGGGCTAATTGGATAACGCTTTCAGAGCTGGCACAGGCTCAATGGGCTGAATGGCCTCCTTCAGTGCCGTGTGATTCTATGATTCTGTTAGGCCCTGTAAAAACACGTCGACACACCCGAACTCAGATCCGTCAATCCTGACCGGCTGTCAAACATCAGGTGCCTTCATAAGAATTGCACTTCTATACCACCTTTCAGGAGCTCAGGACATCCCAAATTGCTTTACAGGCACTGAAGTACTTTTTTTTCTGAAGTGTATTCACTGTTGTAATGTAGAAAACGTGGGTTTTCAATGTGCGCACAGCAAGCTCCCACAAACAGCAATGTGATAATGACCCAGATCATCTGCTTTTGGTGATGTTAGTTGACGGATAAATATTGGCCCCCAATAGGGAGAATCCCCTTGCCCCCCAATTTTGAATGGTGTCCTTGGGACCTTTGACACACACGGGTGCACAGATAGGGCTTCGGTTTAGCATCTCACCCAAAATTCGGCACCTCAGTCAGTGCAGCACTCTCTCTCTCTCTCTCTCGGTCCTTGAGCGGGTGGGTATCAGCCTCGAGTCTCTGGCGTGGGACTCGAACCCACGGCTTCTGATTCGGGGGCAAACGTGCTACCTCGCATGAGCCCTGGCCGACCACCGGAAAGGAGGAAGCTTTTCCTGGGAAATTCGCCCATGGCAGGCATCGTAACTCAACTCAATCTTTTCACGGTTCCAGTTAGTTCTGAATTCCCCTCCTGTCAATGACTAACCCCTCAAGACTTTGGACAGGGTGAAATTTGACCTGATGTTTATATCGCAGTCGATTCCGTCAGCTTCCCACTTGCTGCAAGTAACAGATGATCCCATTTTGGTCCTTATGTACTTTCAAAGATGGAACCGTGTCAGATCATGACTCAGGGCCTAGCGCCGTCTCGCATCTCCCAATCAAAGCTCTGTGGCCTGGAGTGCCCTCCCCACTGCAGAGACTGCAGCACCAAATCCAGACTGACACTCCCAGTGATATCACCGGGTGGGGGGGTGTGCTGCACTGCCAGAGGGTGGGCACTGAAGGGGGGGCGCAATGCCAGGCTCATGGGAGTTCCAGGCTTGAGAATGACCAAAATGGAGTAGGCCCATTCAGGAAGGAAACAAACACATCGAGAGACCTGTTCGGAAACCTTCAGAGGAAAGGTCCAGCCTTTGCAGGGGGCGCACACAACCCTCCAAACAACCCATCTACCCAACCCCCTTCAAGCTCCCCCTGCCCCCCCCCCCCAAAGGGTGGCAGAGTCTGCAGGTGGCGCAGGCTTACCAGCCGTCTCAGAACCCATCGAACCAGAGAGGCAGCAAGTCATCCTCGACCCCTGAGGGACTCGCTTAAGGTGAAAGATGACGACAGTGAGGGCTGTTCCAAAAAATAAATGCATCATTCGCTGTAAATTGGAATTTTTACAGTTAAGTTTGGGGAATCCTGAATGTGTGAAAGGCGCTATGGAAATTCAATTCTTTCTTTCCATGAATCAAGTCCTCGAGACTCCAGGACAACCTGGGGAGGTGGTGGTGTGGCAGGTATGTCACTGAGCTAGTAATCCAGAGGCCCAGGCTAAAGCTTTGGGGGACACAGGTTCAAATCCCACCACGGGCAGCTGGTGGAATCTAAATTCAATGAATAAAATCTGGAATTGAAAAGCGAGTCTCAGTGATGGTAATCATGGCAGCCATCATGGATTGTCGTAAAAACCCCATCTGGTTCACTAATGCCCCTTTAGGGAAGGGAAATCTGCTGTCCTTACCCAGACCGGGCCTACATCTGACTCCATATGATTGACTCTTAACCGGCCTCTGAAATGGGCAGGCAAGTCACTCAGTTCAAGGGGGCAATTAGGGATGGGCAAGTATTTATTGCCTGTCCCCGATTGCCCTGGGGGGGGGCGGGGGGCGGGGTGGTGATTGAGCCACTTTCTTGACAAGTGAGGGGGCTTCATTTTTTTATTCATTCGTGGCACGTGTCGCTGGCTAGGCCAGTGTTTATTGCCCACCCCCCAATTGCCCCTCTCGCTACAGTCCATGTGGTGTAGGGTACACTGAGTGGCCTTGCTCAGCCATTTCAGGGGGGCACAGTTATGAGTTAACCACACGGCTGTGGGTCTGGAGTCACATGTAGGCCAGACCAGGTAAGGACGGCAGATTTCCCTCACTAAAGGGGCATTAGCGAGCCAGATGGGGTTTTTTTTACAACAGCGCTCGCTATTAGACTTGAATTCAAGTCCCACTGTGGCTGTGGTGGGACTCGAACCCCGGGGCCCCAGAGTATTACCCTGGCTCTCTGGATTACTAGTCCAGTAGGCAATACCACCACGCCACCTCACTTGACTGTTTCAGAGGGCGGGTAAGAGTCGACCACATTGCTGCGGGTCTGGAGTCCTACGCAGGCCAAGTCTGGGTTTCTCCTTACTACCGGGTGGTGCACGACCGCACTTTACCATGAAACCGGTGCCCATAACAAAGGTCGTTCCAGGGAGGGACGGAGGGACGGACGGATGGAGGGAGGGACGGAGGGAGGGACAGACGGAGGGAGGGAGGGACGGACGAACGGAGGGAGGGATGGACGGAGGGAGGGACGGATGGACGGAGGGACGGATGGACGGAGGGACGGATGGACGGAGGGAGGGACGGACGGATGGAGGGAGGGACAGAAGGACGGAGGGAGGGACGGAAGGACGGAGGGAGGGACGGAAGGACGGAGGGAGGGACGGAAGGAGAGAGGGACGGAAGGAGGGACGGAAGGAGGGAGGGAGGGACGGACGGAGGGAGGGAGGGACGGACGAACGGAGGGAGGGATGGACGGAGGGAGGGACGGATGGACGGAGGGACGGATGGACGGAGGGACGGATGGACGGAGGGAGGGACGGACGGACGGAGGGAGGGACAGAAGGACGGAGGGAGGGACGGAAGGACGGAGGGAGGGACGGAAGGACGGAGGGAGGGACGGAAGGACGGAGGGAGGGACGGAAGGAGAGAGGGACGGAAGGAGGGACGGAAGGAGGGAGGGAGGGACGGACGGAGGGAGGGACGGACGGAGGGAGGGAGGGACGGAGGGAGGGAGGGACGGAGGGAGGGAGGGACGGATGGACAGACGGAGGGAGGGAGGGACGGACGGACGGAGGGAGGGAGGGGCGGAGGAAGGGAGGGACGGAGGGAGGGAGGGACGGAGGGAGGGAGGGAGGGAGGGACGGACGGAGGGAGGGAGGGAGGGAGGGAGGGAGGGACGGACGGACGGAGGGAGGGAGGGAGGGAGGGAGGGACGGAGGGAGGGAGGGAAGGACGGACAGGGGGGGAGGGACGGACGGAGGGAGGGAGGGACGGAGGAGGGAGGGAGGGACGGAGGGAGGGAGGGAGGGACGGAGGGAGGGAGGGAGGGACGGACGGAGGGAGGGACGCACGGACGGAGGGAGGGACGCACGGACGGAGGGAGGGACGCACGGACGGAGGGAGGGACACACGGACGGAGGGAGGGACGCACGGACGGAGGGAGGGAGGGATGGACGGATGGAGGGAGGGAGGGATGGAGGGACGGAGGGAGGGAGGGATGGAGGGACGGACGGAGGGACAGACGGACGGAGGGAGGGACAGACGGAGGGAGGGACAGACGGAGGGAGGGACAGAGGGAGGGAGGGACAGAGGGAGGGAGGGACAGAGGGAGGGAGGGACAGAGGGAGGGACGGACAGAGGGAGGGACGGACAGAGGGAGGGACGGACAGAGGGAGGGACGGACAGAGGGAGGGACGGACAGAGGGAGGGACGGACAGAGGGAGGGACAGAAGGAGGGAGGGACAGGAGGAGGGAGGGACAGAAGGAGGGAGGGACAGAAGGAGGGAGGGAGGGACAGATGGAAGGATGGAGGGATGGATGGAGGGGGAACATGGGCCAGTATCTTTCCGCTCCCTACACACCAGTCAGCGTGAGAATGCTGCAGAGATCTGACCAGGTTAGGATGGACGAACAAAGCTGTAAAGAAAGTGACGTTTGACAGGATATTTTGTCCAGTTAATTGTATTTAATTAATTATTTGTTTAAAAAAAAAAAATAACCAATTTCGTCTTAATGACACCAATCCCTTCATTTCACCGCACCCCCCCAGCCCTAGTGCCAGATGTACCAGCAGGATTCAGACAGAATTGCCTTGTCCCGACTACTCCCCCCAACCCGCAGCGGCCAACCCCTCCACCCTCCACACGCCAAACACCGATGCACAACTGAGGTCAGAAGGTGGGCAAGGCAACTGAGCCCATCTCCACGGCGCGGAAATGATGCAACGCATCAGGACCCCCTCCCCCTAACCCCCCTCCTCCAAACATGGGCCCGTTAAACACATCTGGGAAATCCTTTACCACCAGAGACCATGTATTTTTTTTTGCTGGTGTTGCAAGATTAATTAAAAAAAACACACACACACACACAAAACCACAGAGGAAAATAATAATTAACCAACTTTGCTTCAAAAATATTAACATGCATAGTACCGTTTGCATAGTAGAGAATTCGCTGGTCAACAAAAAACAGTTTGTTTCTCAATAACCTTGTAGTCATTAATAGTTAACTGTGAAATCTGTTAGCACTGTCCTTTATAGATCAGTTAAAATGTCAACTTCTATTTTGCCCTCTGGTAAATACATTTTGGCTTAGCTAGCGCTTGTCACAGGTAGACAGTTCGACAGGGCTCAGTAGCTTGGCAAAGGATTCGCATTTCTATAGCGCCTGCCACAACCGAGTGCACTGTACAGCCAATGTAGTACCTTTGGAGTGTATTTGCTGCTGTAATCTAGGAAACACAGCAGCCAGTTTCTGCACAGCAAGCTCCCACAATAGGATCATGAGCAGATTTTTGTTTTTAAATATACGAGCCGTTGGGGAATAAATACTGGCTCCAGGACACCAGAGAGAAGTTGACAGGGGCTGCTCTTCGAAATAGCGGTGTGGGGTCCTATAGGTTGATCTGAGAGGGTAGGCAGTGCTCTGGTTTAATGTCTCAGCCAAGACGTTGCACATGTCCCTTAGTTCTGGCACTGTTAGCGTCAGCCCAGACAATCTGCTCAAGTCCCTGGAGTGGGATCTGAACCTATAACCTTCTAACTGAGTGGGAGGGGAAGCGAAGAGAGAGAGGGGGAAGAGAGAGTGAGGGGGGAGAGAGAGAGAAGGGGGGAAGGGAGGGTGGAGAGAGAGGGGTGAGAGAGAGAGAAGAGAGAGGGGTGAGAGAGAGAGAAGAGAGAGGGGTGAGAGAGAGAGAAGAGAGAGGGGTGAGAGAGAAGAGAGAGGTGAGAGAAGAGAGAGAAGAGAGAGGTGAGAGAAGAGAGAGGGGTGAGAGAGAGAAGAGAGAGGGGTGAGAGAGAGAAGAGAGAGGGGTGAGAGAGAGAAGAGAGAGGGGTGAGAGAGGGGTGAGAGAGAGAAGAGAGATGTGTGAGAGAGAGAAGAGAGAGGGGTGAGAGAGAGAAGAGAGAGGGGTGAGAGAGAGAAGAGAGAGGGGTGAGAGAGAGAAGAGAGAGGGGTGAGAGAGAGAAGAGAGAGGTGAGAGAAGAGAGAGGGGTGAGAGAGAGAAGAGAGAGGGGTGAGAGAGGGGTGAGAGAGAGAAGAGAGATGTGTGAGAGAGAGAAGAGAGAGGGGTGAGAGAGAGAAGAGAGAGGGGTGAGAGAGAGAAGAGAGAGGGGTGAGAGAGAGAAGAGAGAGGGGTGAGAGAGAGAAGAGAGAGGTGAGAGAAGAGAGAGGGGTGAGAGAGAGAAGAGAGAGGGGTGAGAGAGAGAAGAGAGAGGGGTGAGAGAGAGAAGAGAGAGGGGTGAGAGAGAGAAGAGAGAGGGGTGAGAGAGAGAAGAGAGAGGGGTGAGAGAGAGAGAAGAGAGAGGGGTGAGAGAGAGAAGAGAGAGGGGGAGAGAAGAGAGAGGGGGAGAGGAGAGAGAAGAGAGAGGGGTGAGAGAGAGAAGAGAGAGGGGTGAGAGAGAGAAGAGAGAGGGGTGAGAGAGAGAGAGAGAGGGGTGAGAGAGAGAAGAGAGAGGGGGAGAGAAGAGAGAGGGGGAGAGAAGAGAGAAGAGAGAGGGGTGAGAGAGAGAAGAGAGAGGGGTGAGAGAGAGAAGAGAGAGGGGTGAGAGAGAGAAGAGAGAGGGGTGAGAGAGAGAAGAGAGAGGGGTGAGAGAGAGAAGAGAGAGGGGTGAGAGAGAGAAGAGAGAGGGGTGAGAGAGAGAAGAGAGAGGGGTGAGAGAGAGAAGAGAGAGGGGGAGAGAAGAGAGAGGGGGAGAGAAGAGAGAGGGGGAGAGAAGAGAGAGGGGGAGAGAAGAGAGAGGGGGAGAGAAGAGAGAGGGGGAGAGAAGAGAGAGGGGGAGAGAAGAGAGAGGGGGAGAGAAGAGAGAGGGGGAGAGAAGAGAGAGGGGGAGAGAAGAGAGAGGGGGAGAGAAGAGAGAGGGGGAGAGAAGAGAGAGGGGGAGAGAAGAGAGAGGGGGAGAGAAGAGAGAGGGGGAGAGAAGAGAGAGGGGGAGAGAAGAGAGAGGGGGAGAGAAGAGAGAGGGGGAGAAGAGAAAGGGGGAGAAGAGAGGGGGTAGAAGAGAGGGGGTAGAAGGGAGGGGGGTAGAAGGGGGGGAAGAGAGGGGGGGAAGAGAGGGGGAGTAGAAGAGAGGGAGAAGAAAGGGTGAGAGAAGAAAGGGTGAGAGAGAGAGAAGGGGGGGATAGAGAGAGAGAAGGGGGGGGGAGAGAAGAGGTGGGGGGGGGGTGAGGAGTGAATTTTTCCGGTGACACTATCAGTGTAGTTGGATCTTGGGGTTAGTCTGTCAGCCACTGAACATGAAATTAGGTGATGGAATTCCTTCCCTTGCTGTATAAGGTTTTGGGGGGGGGGGGGGGGTGGGTGCGGGGGCGCATTAACCTGTTATCTTTCTTTTAAAACTATCTTAAAAAAAACGGAGGTAGGAATTTGAAACAATCACGTTGGTGTTGAAATGTCTGGGACCAACAGTGCAATTTCTAGGCCCTGAAGTGACCACTCTCTCCAAATGCCCCAAAGACATTCATCTATAATTTGTTTGACGTGTAACTCGCTCCTTATCTGGGCATGACCATCCACTCACGGGCAGGTTACGATGCCGCCAGTCACACCCACAGCTACCAGCTGTAGGGGTGGCATCGATACGAGAGAGTCACTAATAAATCCAATGGGGAATTCGGGAGAAACGTCTTCCCCCAGGGAGTGTGGCACTCGAGGGGTCGAGATGAGTAGCATGGACGTATTTAAGGGGGAAGATGGTTCGATGCACGAGGGAGATAGGAATGGAAGGGTATGTTGGTGGGGGCGGGGGGAAGATGAAAAGGGGGTGGGAGGAGGCTTGTGTGGAGCAGAAGCCCCAGCATGGAGCAGAGGGGCCGAATAGCCTGTTTCTGTGTAGTACCATGTAATACTGTGACGTATAGCACCACGGTGTGGAAAGGAGCAAGGGGGTGGGGAGACTATCCCATTGACCTCCCCCCATGCCGCACCAGTTCACTTGTGTTGCATTCATCTTTGGGGAGGGAGGCAGACAGTGGTGAGGGGGCTCAACTGAGGTGTCCAGATCTCTCTGGAGAAAAGCTGGGATGGGACGGTGAAATCAAATAGACAGCAGAGGCCTCCCAGAGCTCCATGTGATGAAGACACACTAACTCCCAAACCCCCCGCCCCCACCCACAAAACCAGTTTACATTTTTACAAGGAAACTCCACCCCACGCACCAAAACAGATCATCACACCTAAAAAAATCAATCCCGCCGTCAATCCCGAAATATAATTCGCTCACCGCAAACTTTCAACAATCAACAGACACCCGCACGCAGGCCCGAAACAAAACAAAAAACAACCACACTCGTCTCCAAAGCCCGAAGGTCAGGGAGAGCCAATCGATCTCTCCGCGAGGTGGAAGACTTCTGATACGTTTCAAAGTGCTCCCTCGAGTGCAGACGGAGTTTAGCCTCCCATGGCTCGGTGGGTCCTCCCCCAGGGCAGAGTCTCACTGAGGGTGGGGGAAGATAGGGTTCTGTCGCATCGCACCCCAGTGATGCTCCTTTCCCTTGGCGGGAACGAGACCCTCAACCCTTTCCACCCGCCCCACCCATCATTCATCTACCTACTTGTCGGTGGGGGGGAGGGGGGAGTCACTATAGCGTTGGAGCTCTCTCTTCCCTTCAAACCCACCCCACCGCCATTGCCCTTAGCAACAGGTCCCGAAGCCCAGCTGCTCATGATCGAATCAGGGATCCGACCCGTGGCCTCTGGTCAGATCACATGTAGAATATTGTGAGCAATTTTGGGCCCCGTATCTCAGGAAGGATGTGCTGGCCCTGGAGAGGGTCCAGAGGAGGTTCATGAGAACGATCCCGGGAATGAAAGGCTTAACATATGAGGAACGTTTGAGGACTCTGGGTCTATACTCGATGGAGTTTAGAAGGATGAGGGGGGATCTGATTGAAACTTACAGAATACTGAAAGGCCTGGATAGAGTGGACTTGGGGAAGATGTTTCCATTAGTAGGAGAAACTAGGACCCGAGGGCACAGCCTCAGAGTAAAGGGAAGACCTTTTAGAACAGAGATGAGGAGAAACTTCTTTAGCCAGAGAGTGGTGAATCTATGGAATTCATTGCCACAGAAGGCTGTGGAGGCCAGGTCATTGAGTGTATTTAAGACCGAGATAGATAGGTTCTTGATTGGTAAGGGGATCAAAGGTTACGGGGAGAAGGCGGGAGAATGGGGTTGAGAAACTTATCAGCCATGATTGAATGGCGGAGCAGACTCGATGGGCCGAATGGCCCAATTTCTGCTCCTATGTCTTAAAAAAAAAGGATGAATTGGAGGGAGGGCAAGCGTAGATTTACCAGAATGATACCTGAACTGCAAGGGTTAACTCATGAGATTACACAAGCTGGGGTTGTATTCCCTGGAATTTAAGATGGTTAAGGGGTTGCCTTGATCAAAGTTTGAGGTATTAAAGGGGATCAGATAAGGGTAGATGGGTATTTCTGCTGGTTGGGGACGTCTAGGATTAGGGGACTAGTCTAAACAAAACTCCAGCCAGACCTTTCAGGAGCGAAATTAGGAAACACTTCTACCCACAAAGGGTGGTAGAAGTTTGGAACTCTCTTCCGTAAACAGCATTCGATGCTGGACCAATTGTTAAAATCTAAATCGGAGATTGATTGATGCTTGGGTGGCGAGGGGCAGAGTGTAGCTGGAGCTGGAACACGGGTGATTAACTTTGATTTAGCTGAATAGCAGAACAGGCTCGAGGGGCTGAATGGCGCCCCCCCCCCCCCCACTCCTTCCATGCTCCTAAGGCTGTGCGTCTCTATCCGCAACACCCCCCCCCCCCCTTCTGCCACACACACACACCCCCTCCCTCCATATAGAGATGGTAGCATCGTGGTAATGTCACTGGGCTAGCAAGCCAGAGGCCCAGGCTAACGTTCTGGGGACACAGGAAGCCTAGGCAGGCGGCTGGTACTCAATAGTGGTGGCTGGGTGGGGTTGGTGGGTGGGTGGGTGGGGGGCAAGGGAGAGGGGTAGTGGCGGGGGGAACCAACGAGATGAACGAGCGACGGGTTCAAAGGAGGCCTCCATAGGAGTGAAGTGAACAAATGGCGGACTGGGGGCGCTGGCTCTTGGCACACGGGGCTTGGGGAGACTACGACTGCTTTTAAAACAGGCCTCTTCCCACCATTCCAGTCTCTCTCTCTCTCTCTCTCCCCTCCCCCCTCGTCGTCCAACAACAACGGGTCCCCAGGCTAACGGCAGCCGGGCTAGGCCGGATCCGACGACAGCCCCTCGGCGGCCATTTTGCCAAACTTCTCCAAGACGGCTTCCGGCGTCAGCCTGGGCAGGCCGGCGTCCAGGGGGCAGCCCTCCACCAGGCTGTTCATGGGGGTGGGGGGCAGGTCGCCCTCCTCGTCACGGCAGGCCTCCTCTTCCTCCTCCTCCTCCTCCTCCTCCCCCTCGGCCCACGCCCGGCAGGCCTCCCGGGCCTTCAGGAAGTCCCTGACGACGGGCAAGACCTTCTTGCGGGAGGCCAGCCCGTTTCCCTGGCGATAGGCGCCGATTTGCGGGCAGGGGCTGTCCATCGGCGTCAACTGAAGCGACGGGGCCTCCGACTCCTCCAGCGCCCGTCTCACCTGTAACCGCAGAATTAGAGAGGCTTACGGAGAGCAACCAGCAACACCACCCCGCCCCCCCACTCCCTCCACATAGAGATGGTATCATTGTGGTAATGTCACTGGGCTAGTAACCCAGAGGCCCAGGCTAACGCTCTGGGGGACACGGGTTCTAATCCCACCCCGGCAGCTGGTGGAATTTAAATTCAGTGAATAAAACCTGGAATTGAAAAGCGAGTCTCAGCGATGGTGATCGAGGCAACCATCCTGGATTGTTGTTAAAAAAAAAAAACCCCATCTGGTTCACTCATGCCCCTTTAGGGAAGGAAATCTGCTGTCCTTACCCCGGTCTGGCCTACCACAGAAACGTTACGGTGCAGAAAGAGGCCATTCAGCCCATCACGTCCGCACCAGCCAAAAAGGGAAAAAAAGAAACTAGACGCTCATTTTAATCCCACTTTCCAGCCCCTGGTCCCTAGCCTTGCAGGTTACGGTGCTTCGGATGCAGATCCAGGTACCTTTTCAATGAGTTGAGGGTTTCAGCTTCAACCACCGAGTTAGACAATGAATCCCAGACGCCCCCCACCCTCTGGGTGGGAAAGTTTTTCCTCATGTCCCCTCTAATCCTTCTACCAATCACCTTAAATCTGTGCCCCCTGAGGTAACTGACCCCTCAGCCAGGGGAAGCAGGTCTCTCCTGTCTACCCTATCTAAGCCCCTCATAATTTTATACACCTCACACCCCATGAAGAAATTGGAAACGAGTCTCTCTCTGTTCCCATTTCTATCCGCTTTTTCCTTGTAGCGGCCCCAACCAGTGTGGCTGAGCATTCCACCCTTCAACAACCTTCTGTGGAAAGAGGTTTTTGCCGTTCGTCACTCCTCGATCCCCTGAGACCTTCCGAGTTGGTCCCCTTACCTTGTCACTGATCCCCAATCACAGCCCTCTCGCGCTCTCTTCACGCCCTTCGTCTATTTATTTATTTATTCTTTTTTGGGACGTGGGCGTTGTTCGCCGGGCCCAGCATTTGTTGCCCATCCCCAATTGCCCCTTGGAGAAGGTGGTGGTGATGAACCACCTTCCTGAACGGCTGCTGTCCACCGGGTCTTTGGAACTCTCTGCTTCCACCTCCTTCTGAGGGTAGAGTCTCTGAATATTTTTCAAGGCAGGCCTAGATAGGTCCTTGATAAGCAAAGGGGGTGAAAGTTTATCGGGGTGGGGGGAGGGCGGGGTTAGGCAGGAACCTGGGGCTGAGGTTACAATCAGATCAGCCGTGATATCTCGCTGAGCGGCAGAGCAGGCTCGAGGGGCCGAGTGGCCTACTCCTGCTCCGAGTTCATACGTGGTGTAGGTACACCCACGGTGTCGTTAGGGAGTTCTGGGATTTTGACCCAGTGACAGTGAAGGAACGAGGTGGGTGTGGGGGGGTGGTTTGGTGGGGCAGTGGTGGGTCTGAATTAATCCCAGTATCTCCAGCCACTCGTCATAATATGTAGTTTAATCACTTGGCAGATCTACAGACCTTCTGTAAGATTATACAGCACAAAAGGCGGCCATTCGGCCCATCCTGCCTCTGTTGGCTCTTTGAAAGAGCTATCCAATTATTCCACACCAGCGCCCCCCCCTGCCCGCCCCCACCTTAGCCTTGTCTTTCTCTTCCCTTCCCTTCCCTTTGGCCTTGCAATTTTTTTCCCCCCCATTTTCGCATTTACAGCTTTGAGTGTTACAGGACCCCAAATAAGAATCAGCCTCAACTCTGGTGATGCCTCGCAAGGTCAAATAACCTGCGGGCATGTATGCTTCAATACGAGCCTCTACCCACCCCCCTCTTCATCTCACCCCATCACCATATCCTTCTATTCCTTTCTGCCTCGTGTGTTCACCCAGCTTCCCCCTTAAGTGCATCTCTGCTATTCGCCTCGACCACTCCCTGCGGTAGCGAGTCTCCCCACTCTCTTGGTAAATAAGTTTCTCCTGAATTCCTGATTGATTTATTAGGGACCGTCTTAAAATTATGATCTCTGGTTCTTGATTCATCTTCTCTATATCAAATTCCCCCTTTTGAAAGTTCCTATTGAATCTGCTTCCACCGCCCTTTCAGGCAGCGCCTTCCAGATCACAACAACTCGCTGTGTCAAAAAAAAAAATTCTCCTCATCTCCCCCTCTGGTTCTTTCCCGATTCTCTTCAATCTGTGTCCCCTCTGGTTCCCGACCCTCCTGCCCAGTGGAAACTGTTTCTCCTTATTTACTCTGTCCAAACCCCCTTCCTGATTTTGAAAGCCTCGATTAAATCTCCCCCTTAACTTTCTCTGCTCTAAGGAGAACAATCCCAGCTCCAGTCTCTCCACATGAGCTAAAGTCCCTCATCCCTGGCCCCATTCTGGGTAAATGTCCCTCCGCACCCTCTCCAAGGCCTCGACATCCTTCCCGAATTATACAGAACACCGCATCTAGGATCTAAACAATGATTTATAATCCAAGCTGGTTGGTGAAGCTGAAACCAAGACAAAGAGCTTTTCTTTATTGAGAGCTTATCGACTTGTTCAGTATCTCGACTCTCCTCCCACTCAACCCAGTGTCCCAGCTATCCCCCGTTTATAGACAATTAATGCTCATCACCTGTTTCCCTTAACCTTAACGTAATTAACAAAACATGAACTATGAAGGCTTAGCATAACTTCCTTGCTTTTGTACTCCATTCTCCCATTTATAAAGCCTGATATCCCGCAAGTTTTTTTCCTGATAGCCTTATCGACAATCCTGTTTTAAAGATAGGCGCATGTGAACCTGCACACTGTAACATTACAATATATTAATCACCCTCAGCCAACTTTCATAAACCCTCCCTGCCAAAGATACTAATTTTTGCCAGGGTACAAGTCTGCTGGCACCAGCTAACCTCTCCCTTATCTTACCGAAGTGGCCACACAAGTCCCAGGCTATGACCACCTCCAACGAGACAGAATCTAACCATTGCCCCTTGACAGTTAATAACATTATTGTCGCTGAATCCCCCACTATCAACATCCTGGGGGTTACCATTGACCAGAGACTGAACTGGACCAGCCATATAAATACTGTGGCTACGAGAGCAGGTCAGAGGCTGGGAATCCTGCGGCGAGTAACTCACCTCCTGACTCCCCAAAGCCTGTCCACCATCTACAAGGTACAAGTCAGGAGTGTGATGGAATACTCTCCACTTGCCTGGATGAGTGCAGCTCCCACAACACTCAAGAAGCTCGATATATTCAGGACAAAACAGCCCCGCTCGATCGGCACCCCATCCACCACCTTCAAAATTCAGTCCCTTCACCATCGATGCACAGTTGCATCAGCATGCACCATCTGCAAGATGCACTGCAGCGACTCACCAAGGTTCCCTCAAAAACCCACGATCTCTACCACCTAGAAGGACAAGGGGCAGCAGACACATGCGGAACACCACCACCTGCAAGTTCCCCTCCGAGCCCCTCACCATCCCGACTTGGAAATATATCGGCCGTTCCTTCACTGTCGCTGGGTCAAAATCCTGGAACTCCCTTCCTACCAGCACGGTGGGTTCACCTACACCGCAGGGACTGCAGCGGCTCAAGGCAGCGACTCATCACGACCTCCCCAGGGGGCAATTAGGGATGGGCATTAAATGCTGGCCTAGCGGGTGACGCCCACATCCCTTGAAAGAATAAATAAAAACTCTTCTCCCAGGAGATTACTGAGGCAGGCTATTTACCACGTTGAGCCTCTCAAGCCCAGTTTTGATCTTGGTTCACCCCCACCGTGTACATGCGCAGTGCCCGGCAGGAGCCACTGGGTGGCAGTGAGGAGCAGGAACCTTGGCCTGTCCCTCCTCCCATTACCTCCCCACCACTACCCACAGGGTCATCGAGCTACAGCGGAGGACCCTCGTCCAGGTGGGGGGGGGGGGGCGCGGAGAGGGAATGGTCCTCCGTACCCTTCCTCACGTTTTACATCCTTAGGGCAGGGCTGAGATAGGGCACTCAGCCTTCCGAGCCCTTCCCCCACCCCCCACCCCCCCCCAACGCGCTCCCCGAGGAAGCTCTCAAAAAGAAAAACCTACTGCGTCTCTCAAGTCGTGGTGAGCGCTGTAGACTGCCAGTTGCCGGAAAGGTTCGCTCTTTTGGCTGAAGGAGATCGTCATGACAACCACAACACTGCAGCCGCCCCCTCGACAGAATTCCTCAAACCCTTCCTTCAAGCGAGGACGTGCCAGTAAATCCTGCGGGAAAGGGCGAAGGGTCAGAAGGCGAGGTCCTCGACGAAATATGTCAAAAGCAAAGTTACTTCGCACCAACAGTTGGGGGGGTGGCGGGGCACAGCGACGCCCACCCGCAGAGTGACACGGCAATTCGACCACGTGGTGCGTCACAGCTAGGCCCCAATCCCATCCTCCCTCCACCCCGAACACTCACTCACTCTCTCTCTCTCTCTCTCATCTTTCATAACTCATTCGCAGCTTATGGGCAACACCGGCATTTAACTACCCGTCCCCCTGACTGCCTCTGGAGAGGGTGGGGGAGATGAACAGGGGCAACAAGGAAGAGGCCATTCAGCCCCTCGAGCCTGTTCAGTCATTCGGTTAGATCATGGCGGAGCTGCATCTTAACTCCATCCGCCCACCTTACCAGAGGTGAGGTCCTCAATAACCCTGGTCAATAGAAAGCTCAGTTTTTAAATTTTACAATCGACTCCCCAGCCTGTTTTTTTGGGAAAGGTGGTGTGGGGAAGGGCATTCCAGATTCCCACTCCCCTGTGTGAGAGGAAGTGCTTCCTGACACCAGCGCTCAACAGCCTAGCTCTCATTTTAAGGTTCTATCTATCCCCTTGTTCTGGACTCTCCCTACCTTCCCCCCATCCCGACTGCCCCACTAACCCACAGAAGAAATAGTTTCTTAAATCCCTTAATCATCTTAAATCCCTCAACTTTATTTATTTCCCATCCCATCCCTAATTGCCCTTGCTCAGAGGGCATTTAGGCATCAACCACATTGCTCTGGGTCACGTGTAGGCCAGACCGGGTAAGGACAGCAGATTTCCTTCCCTAAAGGGAGCACTCGTGACCAAGATGGGCTTTTTACAACAATCGGCAGCAATGGTTTCATGGTCATCCTCGGACTTTTAACGGGTTCATATTTCACCATCTGCCGTGGCAGGATTCGAACCCGGGTCCCCAGAGAATTACCCCTGCGCCTCTGGGATACCAGTCCAGTGATAATACCACTGCGTCCCCATACGAGCAGAGTCTAGAAAGGAAAGAAAGACTCCATTTACAGAGCAGGTTTCAGGTTATCCTGGAGCAGCGCAGCATGAAGTGTAGCCACTGTTGCAATGTGGAGAAGGCAAGCTTTTCTCACATTTTAACCCTTTTAGCCCTGGGTATAATTCTGGCAAATCTCCGCTGCACGCCCACCAGGACCAGTAGACTACCCCCCCGCCAACCACCGAGTCCCCGAGAACCAGTAGACTACCCCCCCCCACCCCCGCCCCACCACCACCGAGTTTCCGAGGACCAGTAGACTAACCCCACCCCCCCCACCCCACCGAGTCCCAGTAGACTACCCCCCACCCCCCGAGGACCAGTAGACTACACCCCTCCCCCCAAGGACCAGAATACTAACCCCTGAGGACCAGTATACTAACCCCCGAGGACCAGTATACTAACTCCCGAGGACCAGTATACTAACCCCCGAGGACCAGAATACTAACCCCCGAGGACCAGTATATTAACCCCCGAGGACCAGTATACTAACCCCCGAGGACCAGTATACTAACCCCCGAGGACCAGTATACTAACCCCCGAGGACCAGAATACTAACCCCCGAGGACCAGTATACTAACCCCCGAGGACCAGTATACTAACCCCCGAGGACCAGAATACTAACCCCCGAGGACCAGAATACTAACCCCCGAGGACCAGAATACTAACCCCCGAGGACCAGTATACTAACCCCCGAGGACCAGAATACTAACCCCCGAGGACCAGAATACTAACCCCCGAGGACCAGAATACTAACCCCCGAGGACCAGAATACTAACCCCCGAGGACCAGTATACTAACCCCCGAGGACCAGTATACTAACCCCCGAGGACCAGAATACTAACCCCCGAGGACCAGTATACTAACCCCCGAGGACCAGTATACTAACCCCCGAGGACCAGTATACTAACCCCCGAGGACCAGAATACTAACCCCCGAGGACCAGTATACTAACCCCCGAGGACCAGAATACTAACCCCCGAGGACCAGTATACTAACCCCCGAGGACCAGTATACTAACCCCCGAGGACCAGTATACTAACCCCCCGAGGACCAGTATACTAACCCCCGAGGACCAGTATACTAACCCCCGAGGACCAGTATACTAACCCCCGAGGACCAGAATACTAACCCCCGAGGACCAGTATACTAACCCCCGAGGACCAGAATACTAACCCCCGAGGACCAGAATACTAACCCCCGAGGACCAGTATACTAACCCCCGAGGACCAGTATACTAACCCCCGAGGACCAGTATACTAACCCCCGAGGACCAGTATACTAACCCCCGAGGACCAGTATACTAACCCCCGAGGACCAGTATACTAACCCCCGAGGACCAGAATACTAACCCCTGAGGACCAGTATACTAACACCCGAGGACCAGAATACTAACCCCCGAGGACCAGTATACTAACCCCTGAGGACCAGAATACTAACCCCCGAGGACCAGAATACTAACCCCCGAGGACCAGAATACTAACCCCCGAGGACCAGAATACTAACCCCCGAGGACCAGTATACTATCCCCCGAGGACCAGTATACTATCCCCCGAGGACCAGTACACTATCCCTTGAGGAGTAAATCCTGCTGGAAAGGGTGAAGGGTCAGAGATGAGGTCCGCAACGGAGGAGGATTAGTGGTGGACTCGTAATCCAGAGGTCCTGACTAATGCTCGAGGGACAGGAGCACAAATTATTATTCACATCTGGAGCACTGTGTACAGTACTGGTCTCCTTATTTAAGGAAGGATGTAAATGTGTTGGAAGCAGTTCAGAGAAGGTTTACCAGACTAATACCTGGAATGGGTGGGCTGTCTTATGAGGAAAGGCTGGACAGGCTGGGCTTGTATCCACTGGAGTTTAGAAGAGTAAGAGGCGACTTGATTGAAACCTATAAGATCCTGAGGGGTCTTGACAGGGGGGATGTGGAGAGAATGTTTCCTCTTGTGGGAGAATCTAGAACTGAGGGGTGGGGTGGGGGGGGGGTCACTGTTTAAAAATAAGGGGTCGTCCATTTAAGACAGAGATGAGGAGAATTTTCTTTCTCTCAGAGGGTGGAGAGTCTTTGGAACTCTCTTCCTGAAAAGGTAGTGGAAGCAGAGACTTTGAATATTTTTAAGGCAGAGGTGGATAGATTCTTGATGAACAAGGGGCTGAAAGGTTATCGGGGGGTAGGCAGGAATGTGGGGTTGAGGTCATACTCAGATCAGTCGTGATCTTATTGAATGGCAGAGCAGGCTCGAGGGGCTGAGTGGCCTACTCCTGTTCCTAATTCGTACGTTTGCAAATCCCACCACGGCAGCTGGTGAAATTTAAATTCAATTAATTAGTAAAAAATCTGGAATTGAAAGCTAGTCTCAGTGATGGTGACCATGAAACCATCATCGATTGGCATTAAAAACCCCATCTGGGTCACTAATGCCCCTCTAGGGAGGGAAATCTGCCCTCCTTACCCGGTCTGGCCTACACGTGACTCCAGACCCACAGCCATGTAGTCAACTCTTAACTGCCCCCTGAAATGGCCGAGTGAGGCCACTCAGTTCAAGGGGCAGTTAGGGACGGGCAACAAATGCTGGACTTGTCAGTGACACCCGCATCCCGTGAAAATTTAAACCAATACCCGCCGAGCTTTGCACACGTTGGCAGCTCGAGGCTAGAGTTCAGAATAACGAGAGAACAAAATTACCTCAGGCTCCGCTGAGTGAAATGCCGTTTTTGTGTCTAAGGAAGGTTAGACTGAACCCATTGACGTCTCCTACCTCAAGCCTCATGTAGACAGCACTCATGGCCAAATGAAGATCCCCGCCGGACAAAACCTTCAGGTCTTTCCTCAGCATCTGCTCGATGGTCAACCCTGGGTAGAACAAAACAATTTATACCGATGGGACGGAATCGCTCTTCCTCCCTCTCAACAATTCTAGCCTTGGTGCCCAAATCGGCCATCAGTGGCTGAGTGGGTAACTCTCTCTCGATACCCACCCCCCAAGCGAGAGGGGTTTGCGAGCCCCACTCCAGGGGCTGAAAGACAAAATCCAGGCCAACTCTTCAAGGGTCGGTACCGAGGGAGCTTGAGTGTTGTGGGAGCTGCACTCATCCAGGCAAGTGGGGAGTATTCCATCACACTCCTGACTTGTGCCTTGTAGATGGTGGACAGCCTTTGGGGAGTCAGGAGGTGAGTTACTCACCGCAGGATTCCCAGCCTCTGACCTGCTCTTGTAGCCACTGTATTTATATGGCTAAAAGCAAAATACTGCAGATGCTGGAAATCTGAAACAAAAATAAAACTACCTGGAAAAACTCAGCAGGTCTGACAGCTGCTGCGGAGAGGAGCACAGTTAACGTTTCGAGTCCGTATGACCCTTCATCAGAACTGAATATGACTAGTTCAGTTTAGCCTCTGGTCAATGGTAACCCCCAGGATGTTGACAGTGGGGGATTCAGCGATGGTAATGCCATTGAATGTCAAGGGGAGATGGTTAGATTCTCTCTGGTTGGAGATGGTCATTACCTGGCACTCGCGTGGCGCCAATGTTACTTGCCACTTGCCCGCCCAAGCCTAGATATTGTCCAGGTCTTGCTGCATTGGGACATAGACATGTGCTCTCAGTACTAAATTAAACACACGATCCCATAGCTACCATTGCAAAATAGAGCAAGGGAGTTCCCCCGCGTGGCAGGACATTTATCCCTCATGTATTCCTAAAAACTGACGATCTGAGCCATGACCACATTGCTGTTTGTGGGAGCTTGCTGTGTGCAAATTGGCTCCCGCCTTTTCCACGTTATGACAGTACTCCCTCACTACCGGCCTGAAGTCACCTAGGGGAAATCCCTGGAGCCAGTGGGATTCGAACCCGCGGCTTTCCCGCTCGAGAGGCCGGAGCCTCGGCCGAAAGGAGGAAGAAACTGAACCCTCGCGCGCTGTCCGATGAGATTTTTTTTCCCCCCCTTCCTTCCTCGCTCCCTCCCTCCACCTCTGCGGCTGGCCCCGGTCAATGGGGATAGCGACAGTTACCGCTAACGTCAAACTTGGCTTTCTGCAGCGAGTCAAACGCAGCGGCTCTGGGCAGGAGGTCACCGAATCTGGATTCCAACTCGGCGACGTACTGGGAGTCCTTCGGTGTGACCTTGCCAGCCTCTGGAGCCATGTTGATGCAGTCCAGCACGATGGTACCTACAGGGGACAAACGGAGAACGAGTCAAGGCTTCCGTTTCAACACTGATTTCTTCAAAATACTTACAAGCACAGAAACCAACTGGGCCCAACACGATCCCCCTCCCATCCCCCTCTTCCACTCGGCCCATCACCATATCCTTCTATCCCTTTCTCCCTCATGTGTTTATCCAGTTTCCCCCCCCCCCCCCCACCGCTTCAATGCATCTCTGCTATTCGCCTCGACCACTCCCCGTGGGAGCCAGTCCCACGTTCTCCCCCAGTCCCACGTTCTCCCCACTCCCCGCAGGAGTGAACCCACATTCTCCCCGCTCTCTGGGTAAAGAAGTTTCTCCTGAATTCCCCATCGGATTTATTAGTGACGACCACACACTTGCCTTCCTTCTCCCGTCCCTCGAAAATAAAACCAAACCCCTCACGTGCCCCAAACACCCCCCGCCCCCCCCACCTACCCCAACAACGCCAACCACCCACCCCCCTAACAACACTGGCAAGCCTCAGAAATCGCAGTGCAAGTCTTACTGTGCAGTATGTAAGCGAGTTGCCTGTCCAGAACCTCAGGCGCTCTCTGGACAATCCGCTCGGTCACCAGCGTCGCGCAGGACCCCACGGGCTCAGCAGTCACGACACAGGCAGGGGTCGAAGGGCGCTCCACGGGTCGGTGGTCAATTACCTCCGTCACCACTTCCTCCAGGGCCATGTCACCTCTGGGCAGGCAAAGAACAGAGAAATCCAGTAAAGAGGCACATCGGCAAGAGCAGACCCTCGAGCGTCAGCATACGCAGACGCTGATGGCTTGCAAGCAAGGTCGGCGGGAAGGTAAACTGCGGGGAGGACACAGAGAGGCTGCAAAGAGACATGGACAGGTTAAGTGAGTGGCCAACAAGATAACGGATGGAGTGAAGTACAGGGAAATGTGAAGGTCTTCACTTCGGTCAACAGAACAAGAAAAGCAGATTATTTTTGAAAGGTGAGCATCTTGTAAGGGTTGATGTTCAAAGAGGCTTGGATGTGCTTGTATACGGAATGCAGAAAGTTAGCATGCAGATGCAGCAAGTGATTAGGAAGGCAAAAGGCAGGTTAGTTTTTATTGTAACGGGATTGGAGTACAAGAAAAAAAATAAGTCCTGCTACAGTTATATAGGATTTTGGTGAGACTGCACCTGGAACACTGTGTGCAGTTTTGGTCTCCACATTTAAGAAAGGATATACTTGTATTGGAGGCGTTACAGCGAAGGTTCACTAGATTGGTCCCTGGGATGAGGGGGTTGTACTATGATGAGAGGCTGAGTGAATTGGGCTTATATTCTCTGGAGTTCAGAAGAATGAGAGACGATCTCATTGAAACCTACAAGATTGTGAAGGGGTTTGACAGGGTGGACGCTGAGGGATTGTTTCCACTGGTCGGAGAATCTAAAACACGGGGAGGCCCAGTCTCAGGATAAGGGGCCGATTGTTTAGGACTGAGATGAGGAGAAATCTCTTCACACAAAGGGGCTGTGAATCTTTGGAATTCTCTACCCCAGAGGGTTGTGGATGCTCCACGTTGAATCCATCTAAGCCTGGGATAGACAGATTTTTTTGTGTCCCAAGGAAGGGATATGGGGAGCAGGTGGGAAAATGGAGTCGAAGCCCAAGATCAGCCATGATCGTAATGAATGGCGGAGCAGGCTCGATGGGCCGAGTGGTCTACTCCTGCTTCTATTTCTGGTGGATCTTCACAGTTCCCACAGGATTGTGGTTACTGATTTTAAGATCATCAGGTAGGAGATGGATCAGAATGGAAGAATGTGCATTTATGCAGCACCTTACACAGCCCCAGACCATAAATGGATTACAGCCAATCAATAACTTTTTGGAGTGTGGTCGCTATTGTAATGTGGGAAATGCAGCAATCAATTTGCACACACCAAGCTCCCAGAAACAGCAACGTGACAATGATCCAGCTCATCTGCTGGCCAAGAAACAGCAGGGTAGAGGGGGCAGGCGAGGGGGTGCGGTGGGTGGGTAAGAACACTGACATCCATCTGGGAGGAGCAAATGGGATTTAATATCTCATCCTGAAAGACAACAGCCCGCGGGCACCCCAGTGCCCGCTCTGCGCTGAACCCCCAACAGTGCGGCACTCCCTCAGTACTGACCCTCCGACAGTGCAACACTCCCTCAGCACTGACCCTCCGACAGTGCAACACTCCCTCAGCACTGACCCTCCGACAGTGCAACACTCTCTCAGCACTGACCCTCCGACAGTGCAACACTCCCTCAGCACTGACCATCCGACAGTGCAACACTCCCTCAGCACTGACCCTCCGACAGTGCAGCACTCCCTCAGCACTGACCCTCCGACAGTGCAACACTCCCTCAGCACTGACCCTCCGACAGTGCAACACTCCCTCAGCACTGACCCTCCGACAGTGCAACACTCCCTCAGCACTGACCCTCCGACAGTGCAACACTCCCTCAGCACTGACCCTCCGACAGTGCAACACTCCCTCAGCACTGACCCTCCGACAGTGCAACACTCCCTCAGCACTGACCCTCCGACAGTGCAACACTCCCTCAGCACTGACCCTCCGACAGTGCAACACTCCCTCAGCACTGACCCTCCGACAGTGCAACACTCCCTCAGCACTGACCCTCCGACAGTGCAACACTCCCTCAGCACTGACCCTCCGACAGTGCAACACTCCCTCAGCACTGACCCTCCGACAGTGCAACACTCCCTCAGCACTGACCCTCCGACAGTGCAACACTCCCTCAGCACTGACCCTCCGACAGTGCAACACTCCCTCAGCACTGACCCTCCGACAGTGCAACACTCCCTCAGCACTGACCCTCCGACAGTGCAACACTCCCTCAGCACTGACCCTCCGACAGTGCAACACTCCCTCAGCACTGACCCTCCGACAGTGCAACACTCCCTCAGCACTGACCCTCCGACAGTGCAACACTCCCTCAGCACTGACCCTCCGACAGTGCAGCAACGCCACACATCCTTCAGAAGGAAACCAGACAGCAACCCAGGAGGTCAATCGGCTCATGTCTGTGCTGGCTCTTTTAGAGAGCTGTCCAATTAGTCCCCCCTCCCCCTGCCTTTGCTCCCCCCATCGTCCTGCAAATCTTTCCGTCTCAACCGTCCGTCTGAATGTTAACATTGCTACTTTTCAGGCAGCGCATCTCAGATCAGCAACATGCATTTATATAGCACCCTTCACTGGTGGTGGGACGTGCCGAGGTGCTTCACAGGAGAGCTAGCTGAGTTTGAGAACGAACCCACAAGGAGATATTAGGGACAGGTGACCTAAAGCTATGTCGGTTTTAAGGAGCATCTTTCATGAGGAGAGAGAGAGAGAGAGAGAGAGAGAGCGGTGGGTGGAGAGGTTTAGGGAGGGAATTCCAGAGCTCATGGACCCCCCAGGCAGCTGAAGGCACGGCCGCCGATGGTGGAGCGATGGGAATCGGGGGATGGGCAAGAGGCCGGAATTGGATCATAACCGTATCATATCTCCTTTACCCCACCCCGGTTCTTGTACCAATTATCTTTAAATTATCTCCCAGCCAATGGGAAAGGGTTTCTCCTTATTAACTCCGTCGGAACTCCCTGTCATTTCTGACTTCCCCCCCCCCCACCACCCACCCACCCTCGCTCTCCCATCACCCGACTGCGACCGGCTACCTGGGCAGAACGTTGTGATCGACCAGCGTCAGGGTCAGTCGGCCGTCCCTGTGCAGCCCGCGCAGGTCGATCTCATCCCGGAACACCAGCAGGTCCTCGGATAGGCGGTTCTCCCGGAGGAGGAAAGTGCACTCGCTGCGCAGAGGAAACTCAGAGCGTGGAATGTTCAAGACAGGCACAGTCGCGGCCTTCCGGTCCAGTGCGGTCTACAAGAAAAGCCAACAACAGCACCCAAAGGTGCAACACCCGAGCGGTTAAAAACCGGTACAACAAGGACCAAGTGCAGGGCATCAACAAAATAGTTCGACTCAAGTGAATTAACAGGCAAGTTATCTACCGAGTTAAAAACAAAAAAACTGCGGATGCTGGAAATCCAAAACAAAAACAGAATTACCTGGAAAAACTCAGCAGGTCTGGCAGCATCGGCGGAGAAGAAAAGAGTTGACGTTTCGACGGGTCATGAGGACTCGAAACGTCAACTCTTTTCTTCTCCGCCGATGCTGCCAGACCTGCTGAGTTTTTCCAGGTAATTCTGTTTTTGTTTTTTATCTACCGAGTTTTCATTTCCGAGCATACTGATGACGCTAAAGTGAGACATGGTCCCGTGATCAAGTGAGTTTTCTTTACAGGGCAGAAGGAGGCCATTCGGCCCATTGGGACTGTACCGGCTCTCCGGAAGGGGGTTTCACACAGAAACAGAACGGTTGTAGGATCATTAATCTGCGCAGAGCCTAATTACACTAACAACCAACTTAAGGTCATCAGCCGGGGTCACATTGTGGCTCGCTTATACTTGCTACAAGCTACATACGTTTCATATGGAGGGACCTGTCCTCTGCAGCCAAAAGGAACATGCCCAGGTATTGTGCCCTTTTTTAATTAAGCGGCATAGGGGGCAGTAGTTCCTTGGCGCATTCGCCACGACCAAATCAGAGCTGATTTGCCAACCAATCAGCTCCCCTCTCTCATGCAGTGCAAATTGTTGCTCGCTTTGAGGTTTGGTATTCTTGCGAATCTGACCTGATGAGTCCAAGACAAAAAAGCTTCGACAGCATGTCTCTTTTTCTCCAGGGATTTTGTTTTTTTCTTTCAGCTATTGAGAAGTGTACGTGGCAGCCCAAGACTCAGGGAGCTGGACGTGAACAAGATAAACACAACTGGTCTGCATTTATATAGCAACTTTCACAACCTCAGTGCATCCCGAAGCGCTTTACGGCCAATGAGGCAATTCTTTATAAAGTCGTGGTGATTGACGGATATTGTTGCCGTGGCAACATCCCACAAGGTATGATAGCCAGGCAGGATGCGAAATAAAGAGATAGATTTAGGGACGGAATTCCACAGCGTAGGGTCCAGGCAGCTGAAGGCACGGCTGCCAATGGTGCAGCGATGGAAAATGGGGGAAGGGCAAGAGACCGGAATTGGCGCAGTGCGGGAATCTTGGGGACTTGTTAGGAGGTTACAAAGGCAGGGAGGGGTGTAGGGGCTGGAGGAGGTTACAGAGAAAGGGAGGGGTGTATGGGGTGGAGGAGGTTACAGAGATAGGGAAGGGGGTAGGGGCTGGAGGAGGTTACAGAGATACGGAGGGTTGTAGGGGCTGGAGGAGTTTACAGAGATAGGGAGGGGTGTAGGGGCTGGAGGAGGTTACAGAGAAAGGGAGGGGTGTAGGGGGTGGAGGAGGTTACAGAGATAGGGAGGAGTGTTGGACTGGAGGGGGTTATAGAGATAGGGAGGAGTGTAGGGCTGGAGGAGGTTACAGAGATAGTGAGGGGTGTAGGGGGCTGGAGGAGGTTACAAAGATAGGGAGGGATGTAGGTGCTGGAGGGGGTTACAGAGATAGGGAAGGGTGTAGATGCTGGAGGAGGTTAGAGATAGGGAGGGGTGTAGGGGCTGGAGGAGGTTACAGAGATAGTGAGGAGTGTAGGGGCTGGAGGAGGTTACAAAGATAGGGAGGGATGTAGGTGCTGGAGGGGGTTACAGAGATAGGGAAGGGTGTAGATGCTGGAGGAGGTTACAGAGATAGGGAGGGGCGTAGGGGCTGGAGGAGGTTACAGAGATAGGGAGGGGTGTAGGGGCTGGAGGAGGTTACAGAGATAGAGAGGGGTGTAGGGGCTGGAGGAGGTTACAGAGATAGGGAGGGGTGTAGGGGCTGGAGGAGGTTACAGAGAAAGGGAGGGGTGTAGGGGCTGGAGGAGGTTACAGAGATAGTGAGGGGTGTAGGGGCTGGAGGAGGTTACAGAGATAGGGAGGGGTGTAGGGGCTGGAGGAGGTTACAGAGATAGGGAGGGGTGTAGGGGCTGGAGGAGGTTACAGAGAAAGGGAGGGGTGTATGGGGCTGGAGGAGGTTACAGAGATAGTGAGGGGTGTAGGGGCTGGAGGAGGTTACAGAGATAGGGAGGGGTGTAGGGGCTGGAGGAGGTTACAGAGATAGGGAGGGGAGTAGGGGGTGGAAGAGGTTACAGAGATAGGGAGGGGTGTATGGGGTGGAGGAGGTTACAGAGATAGGGAGGGGTGTAGGGGCTGGAGGAGGTTACAGAGATAGGGAGGGGTGTAGGGGCTGGAGGAGGTTACAGAGATAGTGAGGGGTGTAGGGGCTGGAGGAGGTTACAGAGATAGGGAGGTGTATAGGGGCTGGGGGAGGTTAGAGATAGGGAGGGGTGTAGGGGCTGGAGGAGGTTACAGAGATAGGGAGGGGTGTAGGGGCTGGGGGAGGTTACAGAGATAGGGAGGGGTGTAGGGGGCTGGAGGAGGTTACAGAGATAGGGAGGGTGGATGGAGGGATTTGAACATAGGTAGGTGTGGGTGCGTGTGAGAGGGATGCTCACGGACCTTGCTCAGGAAGTAAGCAAACGCAATGGCAGAAACCATGGAGTCCAGGTCACAGGCCTCATTTCCCAGGACGACATGTACGGCGGGGGGTCCCCTCTGAAAGAGAAAAGGGCGATCAGGAACACGGTAAAAATCCACGCTCGCCTCTCTGAGCCTAGCAATGAAAAAGACCACCACAGCCCAGCCCAGGCCTTTGCCCCATCGCCGTGTAAACTCTCCCTCTTCAGATAATGATCCAATCTCTTATAGAATCACGGGGAGTGTCCCCTGATCACAGGAATTTGAGTGAACTGGACCTCGGCATCTCGGACAAGGGGGGGGTGGGTTGGAGGCAAGAAAAAAAAACGGGGGAAAAAAGCCATTTTTTTTCTCTTTAATCTTTCACGAGATTTGGGTGTCTCCAGCATTTGTTGCCCATCCCTAATTGCCCCTTGAACTGAGTGGTCTCGCTCAGCCATTTCAGAGGGGCAGGTAAGAGTCTACCACATGTGGCTGTGGGGTCTGGAGTCACGTGTAGGGCCAGACCGGGTAAGGACGGCAGATTTCCCTCCCTAAAGGGGCATTAGTGACCCAGATGGGGTTTTAACGACAATCCATGATGGTTGTCATGATCACCATCACTGAGACTAGTTTATGATTCCAGCTTTTATTAATCGAATTTAAATTCCACCAGCTGCCGTGGGGGGATTTGAACCCGTGTCCCCTCAGCATTAGCCTGGGACTCTGGGTTACTAGCCCAGTGACTGGGGCCACCGCCTCCTCAGGGGGATGGAATGGGGTTCGTGCATTTTGTATATCTCTGTCCGGCTTGATCAATCCGGTTTGTTTAAGCAGCGACTGGTTTGAAGGGGTTACAAGAGACGGAGCTGCATTAACTAACAGACCGACAGACAGACACACACACGCGCGGACAGACAGAGAGACACACACGCGCGGACAGACAGAGAGACACACACGCGCGGACAGACAGAGAGACACACACGCGCGGACAGACAGAGAGACACACACGCGCGGACAAACAGAGACACACACAGGCGGACAAACAGAGACACACACACGCGGACAGTCAGAGACACACACGCGGACAGACAGAGACACACACACACGCGGACAGACAGAGACACACACGCGGACAGACAGAGACACACACGCGGACAGACAGAGAAACACACGCGGACAGACAGAGAAACACACACGCGGACAGACATACACACACACATGCGGACAGACATACACACACACACGCGGACAGAGACACACACACACGCGGACAGACAGAGACACACACGCGGACAGACAGAGACACACACGCGGACAGACAGACACACACACACGCGGACAGACATACACACACACACGCGGACAGAGACACACACACACGCGGACAGACAGAGACACACACGCGGACAGACAGAGACACACACGCGGACAGACAGACACACACACACGCGGACAGACAGACACACACACACGCGGACAGACATACACACACACGCGCGGACAGAGACACACACACACGCGGACAGACAGAGACACACACACGCGGACGGACAGAGACACACACACACGCGGACGGACAGAGACACACACACACGCGGACGGACAGAGAGACACACACACGCGGTCGGACAGAGACACACACACACGCGGTCAGACAGAGACACACACACGCGGACAGAGACACACAAACACGCGGACAGAGACACACACACACGCGGACAGACAGAGACACACACACGCGGACAGACAGAGACACACACACGCGGACAGACAGAGACACACACACGCGCGGTCAGACCGAGACACACACACACACGCGGTCAGACCGAGACACACACACACACGCGGTCAGACCGAGACACACACACACACGCGGTCAGACCGAGACACACACACGCGGTCAGACCGAGACACACACACGCGGTCAGACCGAGACACACACACGCGGTCAGACCGAGACACACACACGCGGTCAGACCGAGACACACACACGCGGTCAGACCGAGACACACACACTCGGTCAGACCGAGACACACACACGCGGTCAGACCGAGACACACACACGCGGTCAGACCGAGACACACACACGCGGTCAGACCGAGACACACACACGCGGTCAGACAGAGACACACACACGCGGTCAGACAGAGACACACACACGCGGTCAGACCGAGACACACACACGCGGTCAGACCGAGACACACACACGCGGTCAGACCGAGACACACACACGCGGTCAGACCGAGACACACACACGCGGTCAGACCGAGACACACACACGCGGTCAGACCGAGACACACACACGCGGTCAGACCGAGACACACACACGCGGTCAGACCGAGACACACACACGCGGTCAGACAGAGACACACACACGCGGTCAGACAGAGACACACACACGCGGTCAGACAGAGACACACACACGCGGTCAGACAGAGACACACACACACACGCGGTCAGACAGAGACACACACACATGCGGTCAGACAGAGACACACACACATGCGGTCAGACAGAGACACACACACACGCGGTCAGAGACACACGCGGACAGAGACACACACACGCGGACAGACAGAGACACACACACACGCGGACAGACAGAGACACACACACACGCGGACAGACAGAGACACACACACACGCGGTCAGACAGAGACACACACACACACGCGGTCAGACAGAGACACACACACACGCGGTCAGAGACACACGCGGACAGAGACACACACACACGCGGACAGACAGAGACACACAAACGCGGACAGAGAGACACACACACGCGGACAGACAGAGACACACACACGCGGACAGACAGAGACACACACACGCGGACAGACAGAGACACACACACGCGGACAGACAGAGACACACACACGCGGACAGACAGAGACACACACACGCGGACAGACAGAGACACACACACGCGGACAGACAGAGACACACACACGCGGACAGACAGAGACACACACACGCGGACAGACAGAGACACACACACGCGGACAGACAGAGACACACACACGCGGACAGACAGAGACACACACACACGCGGTCAAAGACACACACACACACGCGGTCAGACCGAGACACACACACACACGCGGTCAGACCGAGACACACACACGCGGTCAGACAGAGACACACACACACACGCAGTCAGACAGAGACACACACACACACACGCAGTCAGACAGAGACACACACACACGCGGTCAGACAGAGACACACACACATGCGGTCAGACAGAGACACACACACATGCGGTCAGACAGAGACACACACACATGCGGTCAGACAGAGACACACACACATGCGGTCAGACAGAGACACACACACATGCGGTCAGACAGAGACACACACACGCGGACAGACAGAGACAGACACACACGCGGACAGATAGAGACAGACACACAGACAGACAGAGACACACAGACACAACACACACACACACACACACACACACACACACACACACACCAGTGAATCAGCTCTGGGTTACTGTTTCCACCCAGGCTGACTCATCTGTCACTGGACTGGGATCAGGCTACCCTTCCAGGCACCGGGGAGAGACAGAATGGAAAAAATTAAAACACTCGCTCTGGTCACGGGTTTCCTGAGGTTGAGTTGTGTTTTTTTTTTTAAGTTGACGCAGGCAGAATCTCTCTCTGTGAAGCTGTGAGCAAAAGCCAGAGATGGAAAAATACCAACGTGACAGCCACTCATCAATTACATGTTCACTGTTCCCCTACCCCCCCCCAGCCCCACTAATAGGCTCCTGATTCTTCTTATGACAACTTGTGTTTATGCGGCACCTCTCACAGGAGTTTTAGAAAGAAAGGTTTGACCCCGAGCCACATATTGGGGGTCAGATGGCCAAAAACTCAGTCAGAGAAGTCGGTTTTAAGGAGCTTCGTAAAGGAGGGTAGACAGGCGCCGCGGCACCAGAAAGGCAGGCGCACACGCAGAGAGAGGGAGGCGGAGAGGTTCAGGGAGGGAATTCCAGAGCTCAGGGCACCCCCCCCCCAGGCAGCTGAAGGCACGGCCGCCAATGGTGGAGCGATGGGAATCGGGGGATGCTCAAGAGGCTGGGATTGGAGGAGCGCAGAGATCTGAGGAGAAGGTTATATAGATAGGGAAGGGGTGAGGGGGTTGGGGGAGGTGGGGGCGGGTGGCGAGGTCATGGAGAGATTTGAAAACGAGGGTGGGGAATCTTTTGTTACATCGACGTGCCGCAGACTGGGAGCCGGTATCGGTCAGCGAGCACAAGGGTGAACGGGACTTCTGCGCGTTAGAACACAGGGCAGCAGAGTTTTGGATGGGCTCACAAACTCGTGGAGGGTAGAACGTGGGGGGGCTTATCCAGAGAAACTCGGTCAGTCGAGCCTGGAGGTAACAAGGGCACGAATGAGGGTTTCAGCAGCGGATCAGCTGAGAGAGGGCGAAGTCGGGCGATGTCACGGAGGTGGAACCGGGTGGTCTTAGTGACACCGTCAACACATCCTGTCCAATCTCTTAGTTCCTCTCCTCTAAGTAGAAACGCCACTGAGGTACTGAGGGAATGCTGCACTGTCAGAGTCACTGCCTTTGGATCAGCAATTATACCGAGGCCCTGTCTGCCCTGGGAGGTGGATGGAGAGGTTCCACGGAGACTATTTGAAAGGAGAGCTGCAGGGAAGAGGGTTTGGGGGAGGCAGGGCGCAGGGTTGCAACCTCCATGGTGCCCCGGCATCAATATTTCACCCAGCACCAGCAGTTAAATATAACACAGCGACTGATCATTCCAAATTCCTTTGTGGGATATTTCTAACTTTAACCAAAGGCTATGAGATTATG